>NW_015506158.1:326308-358541 GCF_001515645.1 Sinocyclocheilus grahami
GATGAGTTTGTTTCTTCATCAGATTTGGAGAAATGTAGCATTGCATCAGTGTCTCAGCAACGGATGCTCTGCAGTGAATGGGTGCCGTCAGAATGAGAGTCCAAACAGCTGATAAACACATCACAATAATCCACAGCACTCCAGTCCATCAGTGGAGAAGACAAAAGCTGAAACAAATCCAGCATTAAGATTCAAACCATTGCTTCTGACGAGTCCATAATCCATAATAATGCTTTCTCATGCCAATCTGCTGTTGTCTGTCACATCAAAATCCAGCCACATATTAGTTTAGAGCTGTTTAAACGCTGCTTGATCTGTGCAGATTTCTCTCCTGATTCACACCAGAACACTTTTTCACTGGAGGAAGCGTTATTATGGATTGTGGACCACAGTTTGAAGTTAAAAACATCTTAATGCTGGATTTGTTTCAGCTTTTGTCTTCTCCAGATGTTAACTGATGGACTGGAGTGCTGTGGATTACTTGTGGATTATTGTGATATGTTTTTATCAGCTGTTTGGACTCTCATTCTGACGGCACCCATTGCTGAAACACTGATGCAATGCTACATTTCTCCAAATCTGATGAAGAAACAAACTCATCTTGGATGACTAAATTTCAGCAAGACTTTTTACACTTGCAATTGTTTAAAAAGCCCAGGATTAACCTGAAGTGGAAAAAAGAGAACTATAGAATCAAATAGGATTACATTGTTTAGGTAGCAACGTTCTTTTAAACCAACACCATTGTCTATTGCCACATCTTAAACTGTAAAATGACAGCAAAAACTGTAATTTAAACATCATCACAGTTCAAAAATACAAATTTTGACAAAAATTTGGTTTTACAAAATGATCAACTTTACATTCAACCTAATAAATATATATAGGTGTGATACTAATTTTTTCTGAATCCAGTATATGTATCTTGTTTTTAAGACATTATCGTTGTTATTATTAATAATCAATTTATTAGACACTTCTACTGGACAAAAATTCAAGAATACTGACTAAAAAAAAGTTCATTAATTAATTATAGGAGCCAGTATAGGTTTTAGAAAAGCATTTGGAAAAACTCTGTGTTAAGGTTCTCATTTGCTATTCATTAGGTTGATAATATTAAATGAACTAGTGCGAAATGTGACAAGCACATGACCTATTTTAATTACTACCTGACCTGTGAAACATCCCGACTGCATTTAGCATGTTCACCGTCAACGTTTTAACTGTTGATGCTCAAACTAAGCAGCGTGTGAGTGTTTAGCACATTAATATTTAACGAGGCCAGCACTGATTCGTTTATGATTCTAGCACTGCATGAATCAACCTAGATGCCATATTTCATTCGCACAGTCCACTCAGTAGGCTGCAAAGTCTTTATGTTTTAAGTCACGTCTAGTTTAAACATGTTTTTGAACACTAGAAAGGTCCACTGTCCCCAAGTCAGTGGGTTTTTTGAATGTTTTTTGGTTAAATGAAATAAGGGTTATGGTGAACACAAGCTCAAGCTATTTTCATATTTTATTCTACGACACAATATAACTTTTTTTTAAACTTTTACTTTTTGCTAACAAGTGTCTAAATGGGACTACAGTGGCTGTTGGGGATATTAAACATCAAGCTGCCAATCACGCTCTGGCAAATTATTCTCAAACGTTCAGGGAAAATGTGTTTTAAATAAAGACTGCAATTAATAATGGTGAGGTTGAAGTCATGTGACAGTGGTGTAGTTCGTAGCTCGTATAGCCTACACTTAGCTTTTTACTTCTGTCGATTGTATTTAGACTTCAAAATTCATAGAAGTTGTATGCATTTGTGAACATTATCATGATTCATGATGAACACTATGTGTAAGAATCAGACATTTTTGTTAGGCACAGAGCTTATTTTCTGCAAGCAGGATCAGTTATTTTAGTGTTTGACATACTGTATGAATTTAATTTTATTTGTATATTTCATTTTTAGTTTAATTTGAGTAATTTTGTTGTGTGTAATTTATTTTTTTAATGTCTATATAGATTTTAAGTTTTATTTTTAGATTATTTATTTTTATAATTTTGTGTATTTTATATTATTTCGGATTTTATTTAATTTTTTATTATTTTGAGTAATTAATTGTTTTATAGTTTTAGTTTTAGTTCACAATAATAACCCTGAGGAGAATTGAGTAATTTCTTGGGTGAAACAAATGGGAATACTAACAGATTTGTTAACATCTTTAATTTATTATTTACTTTTTTTTTTTTGTCATTTGGTTTATTGCTTTTTTTAAATGTCTGTTTTTTTATTATTAAGTTTTAACTTTTAGCTTTTTTAGGACCTCAACGAACTAAACCAAAAATGAGAATAGATATTTTATTTTATTTTAGTTAATATTTATTTTATTTTTATTTTGAGTAATGATTTTTTTAATTTGTTTGTTTTATATTCATTTTTAAATAACCCTGAGTGATTTCATAGGTCAAGCGAATGGTAATACTAACAAAATTAAAATAATTAAAGTTTTAGCAAATTTGTTGTGTTTTTTTTTTTACATTTTAATTAGCTTTTGATTTTTAAAAATATTTCTACACAGTTTTTATTATGTTTTAGTTTTTGTTATTTTAGTACTTCAAAATGAGAAACGTTGTTTTGGCAACTGGAATTTTTATATATTTCTTCTATCTTTTATTTCAAGTAATGAAATGTTTTTTTATGTTTTTATGTAGTTTTTATATCAGCTGAAAGTTTTAGCAATTTGTTGTGTTTTTTATTTTATTTTATTTGCTTTTGCTTTTGCTTTTAAAAAAAATATGTCTATGTCAGTTTTCAGTAAGTTTTAGTTTTTGTTATTTTAGTACTTAAACTGAACAAAAATTTGAAATGTTGCCTTGGCAACTTGATTTTTTAAAATATATTTTGTTCTATATTTTAGTCAATATTTAAAGTAATGTGTATGTGGTTTAGGTTTTAGTTTTAGTTAACCATGAGTGATTTCACAGGTGAAACACACAGCAATGCTAACAAATTGTGGAAAAAAGACAGAAGTTTTATTTCAAGTAATGAAATGTTTTTTTATGTTTTTATGTAGTTTTTATATCATCTGAAAGTTTTAGCAATTTGTTGTGTTTTTTATTTTATTTTATTTGCTTTTGCTTTTGCTTTTGCTTTTGCTTTTAAAAAAAATATGTCTATGTCAGTTTTCAGTAAGTTTTAGTTTTTGTTATTTTAGTACTTAAACTGAACAAAAATGAGAAATGTTGCCTTGGTAATGTGTATGTGGTTTAGGTTTTAGTTTTAGTTAACCATGTGTGATTTCACAGGTGAAACACACAGCAATGCTAACAAATTGTGGAAAAAAGACAGAAAACTGCTGCTCTTTGTCATATGAGCTTCTCAAGTGCACTTACTTGTATGTAATGTCTGATTTCCACAGGCACGGGCCGGCCTGCGCTCATGCTCTCAGTAAACCAGCTGATGTGCAGCACATGTTTATCATGCGTCTCTCTAAAGCCGTCCTGAGCTTTCAGCACTTTGCTAAATGACTGAGTCTATCAGAGCAGTAGGCTAAACCAAATTATGCAATCAGACACACCGAGGTACAATAGCAGAACGGACAGGTGCCGCTGTGGATGTGTGAAATGAGCCCGAGACGGAGAGCGCTCGGGGGAAATCGACCACTGACGTGGCTTGCGAGACTCATTTACTCACCTCTGTTTGCCATCAGAGGGAAAATCTCTCATCTTTATTCTTTCGAAATGTAAATCTGGTTTGTTTGATTGAATAACAAAAAACTAAACCTTTTAATGGTCTGACTACTTTAGTATTATTATAGGCCTATTAGACTATTTATTAATATTTAAAATTAGCTTTTATTTTTATATTTTCAGTTTTTATTTTAATTTAAGTTTTAGTGATTTTGTTATGTGCTTCAGTCATTTTTATTTTTGTAAAATTTCTATTTAGCTTAATTTTTTTCAGTTTTTGTAAATTTAGTATTTTATCTAATATTTATATTTTTCAGCCTTATTTTAATTAACAAAAGCAAACTTTTATTTATATTTTATAGTTTGTTATATTTTATAGTTTATATTTCTATTTAGTTTTAATTATTTTTCCCTCCAGTTTTAGTAATTTCAGTACTTCATCTTAAACTTATTTCTATTTATTACCAAGGCAACAATTCGCTTTTTTTTTAAGTTTACATTCATCTAATATTTATATTTATTTATTAAAATGAACAAAAACTAAGTTATTAATACTGCTATTTAACTCCTTTTAGTTTTACTTCAGTTTTAGTTTTAGTATTTTTTGTACTTCAACTTATTTCAGTTAGCTGCCAAAGCAACATCATTTTCAATCTAAGGTTTTCTATTCATTTCAGTTTTAGTTTTAGTCATTTTATTACTTACACTTATTTCAGTTAGTTGTCAAGGAAGCATTTCTAATTCTCAAGTTTTTCATTTTTCATTTTATTTTTTAGCTTTATTTCAATTAATAAAACTTACCTTTTTATATTTCTATTTAGTTTTAATTCTTTCTTTTTTCAGTTTTAGTAAACCAATTTATTTCAAATTTTAGTTTTATTTCAAGTACTTAAACTTATTTCAGTTAGTTGCCAACTAATGAAAACATTTTTAATAGGTCTATTTAACAATAACACATGATTTGACTTGAAAGCAGAGAAACTATACATTATTAGAGTCCAATATATTTAATAATTTTTACAGTTTTTAAAGAAAATATTACTGGCGTTTGTCTGTGCAAAACTCAATGCCAAAATTATAAGATGTTTGCCAGGGCATCGCTATGCAGTTTTTTTCCGGCTAAAGTCAAATGAGCCTCTGACTCTATACCATGCTTCTGAAATTCATGCACCAGAGTATTTAAATTGCATGCAAATTTGTCATATTTTTCAAGATGGCAATGTTTGCAATTAGAAGTCAGAGAGACTGATGCAAACTCCCACAAGATCAAATGATCTGAATTTTATAGCTCTATACTTTCACTGCATGACTGATTTGTCTATTTTTATTCCTCCAAAAGGAATTTTAGCAGAAGCATCCAAGCTGATGCCGAGCGATGAACGAGCAACCTGCATTTTCCTCTTACATCAAACTCCACAGGAAGCCAATCACGCTTTGATTGATTCAAACAGCTTCAATATAACATAAGATGTACATTATGAATGTTCCAGCCCTTCCCGTGCAGCGTCTCCGTGACGTCTCTATCACAACATGCATCCGTGTGCAGGGTAATACCAGGGGATTTATTATAGGGCACTGTATTATCAGACTCGTACAGATATCAAATCCTCACTGGCTTATGAAATGTCAGTTTTCAGCTCATCACGATGGGTTTCCTGTGGTTGGCTGCAGACAGCAGCACACAGCCGTAGGCCGCTCGAGCTCAAGCTGCATTTCTGGGAATGGTGCCATCACTCAGCTGGGTTCAGCACGCTATGCTACGGCAAACTGCTGACTGCTGTTATGCCCATCTACCCAAACAACTCCCACTGGTGCTTCTCCACCTGCACAAACTGGCACCAACAACCCAGGATCGCTTCTGACCAAGCAGCCATGAAGAGAAGAATAACAGACGACACTTCACGCGTGATGTTCAGCACATTACACACTCTGACACTGTGCTTTCCACTTCAAAACACGTTTGTCTGTGCTTGTAAAGTTTGGTTCTTCTTGAAGCGACTGATTAATTCTGTTAATCAATAGCTGTGGGAAGAGGTTTTAATAGATGGTTTCTGTGCTATTATTACAACGCCATTTTCTATGCAACCTTCTGTCTAGAAACTCATCGGGACTCCAGCCGCCCTAGTCATTATCACTGTGATTTGCATAAAATTGTATGCAAATTAAAATATTTTATTACACAGTCAAAAATAGAGCTCTTAATTGTTTGCCAAAGATGTACGTCACTCACGGTCTCTAAATAGGGAAAATATCTGTACTGGGATCTGAATGACTCTGAGTAGGATTTAAAACAAACAAACACAGAAAATGCCTCCGACTGTTTTCACACTCGGTTCATGGTTCATCAGTTTTACATACATTTACGTCAAATTAAGTGTGGTCATTGGCGTTTTTTAAGCTAAACCAACTATTAAAGCCAAAACGTGTTTTTATGAAAACTGCCCATTCAATGAAAAAACGTATCTACCCTCTCCCTGGATGTTTTATATAATAAAATGATTTGCTGAGACATACTAACTTCTGCTTAAGTTCTGTTCAAATTCCTTAAACATGACTGATCCAAAGGCTCAATTACACAGATCTACAGGTTACTAGGGCTGCCCTCGACAAAGGATTTTTCTCGTTGACTAGTAGTCGTTCATTTGAAGCATTAGTTGATTAATCGCACGTTTAATAATAAACCATTTAAATCATTATAATGAGCCTTTAATTGCCTAATAAGCACTCAAGCACACGCATAAAGCCACAGTGCACCGGCAGAAGTAATGATTATGAATATGTCAGGGAAAAACAATAAGGAGGCTGCATTAACATTTTAATAATCCACTGATAAACTAGTGCTTTTTTTGTTTTCGGTTTAAGAGATGAAGTCGGCGACACTGACTCGTCATCTCCACAGTAGTGGATTCGCCTGCATGTTTCATACGGATTACATAATCTGAGAATATTTGTTTACCATTTTAATTGGTTTATTTAAAAAGTAGACATTTCACTCTCTATAGATATATTTCTAATGCCTGTAAGGCAAAGATATACACGGAGTTTCGCCCTCGAGTTCACAGAGACCGAAACGGCAGAAAGCGCATCCTGATCTCTTTCATTATTTTACAAAAGCGCAATGTTCTGATGTTATTGGGAGTGCACACAAATAAACGTAGAGTCTTTACAGACTCGAAAGATGTATTACTCTTATCTGTATGAGCAAAAATGACGGCATCTTTTAAGAGACAGTGAGCGCACCGGCGCCTCCATCTGTTCTGCAGTGAGCTTCCACAGAGACACTTGAATAGCGCACATTTCTCTAGGTTAACATTAGAGTGAGCGGCCATGTAAAGTTGCTAATACTTACATATTTCAGATGATAAGCCATATCTGAGGTCGATGAATGATAGGCCAGCGTTTGGATGTCCTGCCCGATGTACTACCACATAGACCAGCCTTAACGATCTGCGTGACTTCGCCAATGTGGATTTTTTTTCTGCACTAAGCAACTAATAAAATTTTGGTCGACCAAGCCTCTTCTGGTCGACTAATGATTAGTTGACTGTTAGGGGGCAGCCCTACAGGTTAATCAATCATAACTCACTTTCAGACGCCTGACAGTCACTCAAACTCGAAATGAGCCAAAATACTGGCGTATCTGATCCTGAACTAACATTATAATATTGTGTATCATTTTCGTGCAGCAGGGAGCTGCTATCAATATGCAGGGTATTGAAATCTTTAGATTTCGCGATCACGCGCAATCTGTGTAAAGAGAGCACATCTTACGAGATCAGATATTTGTCAATGAGTTCAGGATCTGTTGAGCATCAAATCCTCCAGCACGGTCCTGTCAGTCATCTTTGAGTTTTGATATTTGGGATATGGTCATTGCTCTACTCTGGGCTGTTTTTGACTGGCCATTGGACTAAATTTATCATGCAAACCTGGCAACCCTGGCAGTATGGAGCAGAGTAGACATTTTCAGGTTAGAATTGTAGCGTACGTTTTCCAGCTGAACTAATGCTGCATCCCAATTCGCCTACTTGTACTATATCACTATGATGCATTTAAATGCACATAGTGATGCATTTAAAAGTTAATGACCAAACACATCATTATAAAAGTTCACAATGTTGCTGCAGATGAAATATAACACGGATACCATTAAATAAATAATTGATGTCTAACCTGATGAAAAAAATATTTATCACTCAACCCCCTTTCTCTTGTCCGTCAGTCTCGCGTATCCGCCACGTTTGTAGTTTTTAAACACTTTTTATGCTTGTTTGTAGTTCTAACTGAATCCTCGTTCACCTCGCAATGTGTTGTGGGCAATATTAGCTGTTAGAGTGTGCATCTGTACTTCAAATTCTAACCAGAAGTGGTAGACCATCTTTGACATACTCATACTACGATTCAGGACATACTAATTCTATTTTTGAATACTATTTAGGATGGATAATATGAAAATTGGGACTCTTTTTTTTGCCCTTGTGGGCAAGAAAGTAGCCGCTGACTTGCATTTTATGATCATCTAGGACCACGGTTTCAACCAAAAGCATGGTTTCAACTTCTTTACCATCACAAACATCTTGGCCTGAGGGTGACTCTGGAATATGAATTAGGTCACGGCGTCATCCACTGGGTTGTTTTCTGTGTCACGTACCTGAGAGCGTCGTCTACGCAGAAGCCCTTAGATCTGGCGAGATTAGACAGAAAATTCCTTCTGCTTTTTCCCATCCTCCTCTCCACCAGGAACAGTCTCACATCCCTGAACTTCACCTCCTCGCGACCCCCAACGAAGGCAACTTCAGGCCGCCGACGCTTTCGAGTAAGAAGAGCTGTCGGAAACATCTCTGAACCAGGGCCTGGGGCTTCTGTCGCATATTCTTCACAGTTGCATGGGGTGATGCCGTTGGTGTCTTATTTTCCTTTGACAGACAAAATTGGCAGTTGGTGTGGCGTGTTTGTTTATGGTTTTGGCAAAGAGTAGAAGAGTCTTACAACAGGTGCTTTTGATTTGGCACTCGTTCTGATAGGGCACTGCCAAAACTACCACTAACAGATGGACGCAGAACACCGGGTCACGGGGAAGAAAAAAGGAAAATAATATCTGCACTGAGGGAAACGTTGAATAAATAGCACAGAGTGTGTATTCACAAACTCTCTGGTATGGCAATGTGACACCACAGGCCTTTATACCACACGATCACACACATTAATGTCTGATTCTTTCATTAGGACCACTCTGAACGTATAAAGTGTAAAAGAAATGATTGTTTCTGAATAAAAATCCAAAATTTTGCTTGGTTTGGAAATGACACAAAGCTACACTCATCTTAGATATTGATATTTTCATCATTTAATCCTCATGTCAGTCCAAACCTGTATGTCTTTCACAAAAGACAACAAATTAAGATATTGTGAAGAACACTGGTAACCAAACAATGTTAAGGCTCATTGACTTCCACTGTATGGACAAAAGAACACTTTTCTCAAAATATCTTGTTTCAGAAAAGAAGACAAAAACTCCAATTTGGAATGACGTGGGTGTGTAAATGATGACAAAAAGTAATTTTTTGGGTGAAATGTCTCTTTAAAGTCTTAAAATGAGATGTGTGACCATCACTTCTCATTTCCAACAAGACTGTTGTCAAAAAAGCCTATCATGATGATAATGGTGTTAAAAACTCTAAATGCAACTGAAGTAACTTAGGTTTACTTGATCACTTTTTTTTAGAAAAATCATGTTCAAATGTGACTATATGATCGTCAGGCTTTTCTGTGAACGTTTATTTGTTCATCTCTCAAGCATCACTGTATTGCATTGCATTATATGTTCTGATCATCTTACTAAGACATATTATTGGAGATATAGTGACGACAGATATTTAATTTTAGGTCAGTATCTGCTATACTGTTATAAAGACCTCATTGATTTACATAATATGCATCAGAATTTCATCTTACTTTTTGTCAATATAAGTATATAAATATCAGCATCTGCACCAAAATACACATTTTTGATCAGTTTGAGTCTCTGAATAAAATTAAGCTGTTTTCCCCTCCATATTCTCACTATATCAGTCTATACGAGCCAAAAAAGAATTATGTATTAAATATAATACTCAACAGAAAAACACAAATGCAAAGGCCAAGACTATATGTCAGACTAGACATAAATGGATGCAAACATTGCAAATCAACTAGAAATAGGATTTTAAGCACCTTTGATATAGGGGGAATTCAAGTAAATTGGGACACTTTTTTCATTGAGATTACTGGGAAAAAATGGCCCAATTTTGCACTATAAAGCAATATATGTCCCTCTCTTTCTAATAAATGGCTTTAGCTGTTGCAGTAATTCCAGTGAAAACATCTCACCACCAAAGTCAACAAATAATATGGACTTGTCTGTGTGCACAGGGGTGTCGTCAAGCTGCTGTAGACAAACACCCTTCATAAAGTGTTGCAACAAAATCTAAAGCACACAATTCCCTTGATGTCATCATTTTATGTGCAGCATTAAGGTTTGTCCTCATGGAAATCACTGGAAGCTGTTAATTAGAAGTCGTCCACATGCTTTTGGCCATTTAGTGCATTTTCAACACCATTTGGGATACATCTGTCTCACTTTGGCATATCATACGAGATGGATGGTGGGCACATTGGGATTCAATCCATATGTTTGCAGCCACAGCATCTCTGAAAACAATGCTTACATGAGTCTGTTTCAAGCTGTTTTCCAGTCACGCAATGAGAATATATTCATGTTCTGCAGGTGCATCTGAGTGAACTTTACCTTGTTTTTCTTGTTGCATCTCACAAGTGCTGGACTGAATTTCTCCACCGAGTTGTCGTGGGATTTGAGAGGGCTGGTCAGAGTGATAAACCTCTACAGCTGTCCAGTAACGTCCAGCGGTTTCCTCACAGACGAGGCACATATGAAGTACAGCACACCAGCCTGTTCCTACCGCACCACCATCTGCCTGAGCAAGCTAATGAGCCTCTACCCATTAATGTCTGATTCTTTCATTAGGACCACTCTGAACGTATAAAGTGTAAAAGAAATGATTGTTTCTGAATAAAAATCCAAAATTTAGCTTGGTTTGGAAATGACACAAAGCTACACTCATCTTAGATATTGATATTTTCATCATTTAATCCTCATGTCAGTCCAAACCTGTATGTCTTTCACAAAAGACAACAAATTAAGATATTGTGAAGAACACTGGTAACCAAACAATGTTAAGGCTCATTGACTTCCACTGTATGGACAAAAGAACACTTTTCTCAAAATATCTTGTTTCAGAAAAGAAGACAAAAACTCCAATTTGGAATGACGTGGGTGTGTAAATGATGACAAAAAGTAATTTTTTGGGTGAAATGTCTCTTTAAAGTCTTAAAATGAGATGTGTGACCATCACTTCTCATTTCCAACAAGACTGTTGTCAAAAAAGCCTATCATGATGATAATGGTGTTAAAAACTCTAAATGCAACTGAAGTAACTTAGGTTTACTTGATCACTTTTTTTAGAAAAATCATGTTCAAATGTGACTATATGATCGTCAGGCTTTTCTGTGAACGTTTATTTGTTCATCTCTCAAGCATCACTGTATTGCATTGCATTATATGTTCTGATCATCTTACTAAGACATATTATTGGAGATATAGTGACGACAGATATTTAATTTTAGGTCAGTATCTGCTATACTGTTATAAAGACCTCATTGATTTACATAATATGCATCAGAATTTCATCTTACTTTTTGTCAATATAAGTATATAAATATCAGCATCTGCACCAAAATACATATTTTTGATCAGTTTGAGTCTCTGAATAAAATTAAGCTGTTTTCCCCTCCATATTCTCACTATGTCAGTCTACACGAGCCAAAAAAGAATTATGTATTAAATATAATACTCAACAGAAAAACACAAATGCAAAGGCCAAGACTATATGTCAGACTAGACATAAATGGATGCAAACATTGCAAATCAACTAGAAATAGGATTTTAAGCACCTTTGATATAGGGGGAATTCAAGTAAATTGGGACACTTTTTTCATTGAGATTACTGGGAAAAAATGGCCCAATTTTGCACTATAAAGCAATATATGTCCCTCTCTTTCTAATAAATGGCTTTAGCTGTTGCAGTAATTCCAGTGAAAACATCTCACCACCAAAGTCAACAAATAATATGGACTTGTCTGTGTGCACAGGGGTGTCGTCAAGCTGCTGTAGACAAACACCCTTCATAAAGTGTTGCAACAAAATCTAAAGCACACAATTCCCTTGATGTCATCATTTTATGTGCAGCATTAAGGTTTGTCCTCATGGAAATCACTGGAAGCTGTTAATTAGAAGTCGTCCACATGCTTTTGGCCATTTAGTGCATTTTCAACACCATTTGGGATACATCTGTCTCACTTTGGCATATCATACGAGATGGATGGTGGGCACATTGGGATTCAATCCATATGTTTGCAGCCACAGCATCTCTGAAAACAATGCTTACATGAGTCTGTTTCAAGCTGTTTTCCAGTCACGCAATGAGAATATATTCATGTTCTGCAGGTGCATCTGAGTGAACTTTACCTTGTTTTTCTTGTTGCATCTCACAAGTGCTGGACTGAATTTCTCCACCGAGTTGTCGTGGGATTTGAGAGGGCTGGTCAGAGTGATAAACCTCTACAGCTGTCCAGTAACGTCCAGCAGTTTCCTCACAGACGTGGCACATATGTAGTACAGCACACCATCCTGTTCCTACCGCACCACCATCTGCCTGAGCAAGCTAATGAGCCTCTACCCGCTAAGAAGAAACCCTTCATTACCTGCTGAATGGATGCTAAGTACCATATGTGGAGATGAACTGGTCATTGAGGGCTTTTTAGATCTTTATTATGCCTCTTCTTTACAGAAGAACTCGCACTGTTTCCCTCAGTGCATCATTCACTTCCTACTGCTTTGTTTATTTATTCTGTTGATGCTTTGTTGAGTTTTTTCCCCAGTTGCTTATCTTTGTCTTCATCTCTGTTATTCTAATGCATGCTCTAAGCAATCATATTACAGTTTTCACCTAGCTATTGATAAAACAGGTGCACAACTCTGGTTTCTAGATATGACTCTGGTCTCATATATAGAGACGAAATTTTTCACCTGCTTTATCATTGAGAATTATCACTCTCTCAACTTCATCCAATAAAAAAAAAAAATCATTTAGCGAATTTAAAAATTAGTGATCTGAGCTCCTAAGTCCCAATCTGAAATGATGGATTCCGAAACATTATTCTAATCGGAATTTCAGAGCGCAGAGCGCAAATCCTTTGATTTAGATCAGAACTTCGGAGCACGAATCGCGAATCATTTGATTTAGGTTGGAACTTCGGAGGGTATGCGAATCATTTGTTTCAGAACAGTACTTCGGAGCAAGTATTGCGAATCTTATTCTGATTTTTGTTTATTAAAAAGTACAAAATCTCAAACCATTAAGGCAGTACAGTTATAAAACAAAAGAAAAAATAAAGTATACACAAATAAATCAATCATAAAAAAATTAATCATTGTTTTATTATAGTAAGTGTAAGTATAAGTGTAGTAACAATGTTTTTGTTTGTTTGTTTTTGTATAATTACAGTTTTACCATAAATATGGTTAGTGTAGAAAAAGCATGGATAAATTGTGTTCACCATGGTTTACTATGTTTATTTATTTTTATTTTAGTAAAACGGTTCATTTTTGTAAGGGAGGTGATGCCAGGTTAACAAAATGAATAAATAAATAAAAATGCCTGTGTAGGCTACTTGTCTACATCAGCTTTGAATAAAGAAAAGAGAGGTTTAGAGACAGATTTTGGTTTATGTATGTGAAATTTAGCTAGCAGGAAACAATATTATTAATTATAAAAAGTTATATTTTCCTGTGTTCTCTTTCGAGTAGTCAAACAATCCAAAGAAAGCATATTTAAAACAGAAAGAAAAGTCACTCACAAAATGAGATTGAATGAACATTTAAATAAATCTGAGCAAAATGTCCAAAACAAGTGAATGTTTGTTCACTTCAACTCACTTCAATGTCTGACTTATATGTGACGGGTATATTTGTAGCAATAGCCAACAATATATTGTATGGGTCAAAATTATACATTTTTTTCTTTTATGCCAAAAATCATTAGGATATTAAGTAAAGATCATGTTCCATAAAGATATTTAGTACATTTCCTACCGTAAATATATCAAAACTTAATTTTTGATTAGTAATATGCATTGCTAAGAACTTCATTTGGACAACTTTAAAGATGATTTTCTCAATATTTAGATTTTTTTTGCACCCTCAGATTCCAGATTTTCAAATAGTTGCATCTCAGCCAAATATTGTCCGATCCTAACAAACCATACATCAATGGAAATATTACTTATTCAGCTTTCAATTGACCTTTATCACTGGTTTTTGTGGTCCATGGTCACATATTATATTTACATTCATAAGCCTTTTTGTGAAATTTGGAATAGCTCATTAATCTGTTACTTGACCTCTTCATATGTAAGGAGAGAACCAGGGGCGTAAATCACCCATCTGAGGGTTGTCCCCCCTAAAAATATTATTACAAACCTCTCCGTATATTGTAAATAATGCACAGAGAACTCATATTTAAACACGGTCTCCATGCCATGCACTGAACACATGCTGTGTACACATATCTGTCCTTACAAGTACAATTTTAGCTGTATTATTTGTGACCCCTTCAAAAATTGCTCTTGAGAAATTTTATGTTTATTGTCCCCCCCCCCCTACTGTTAGATGAAATTTACGCCCTTGGAGAGAACTATTGAGTTCTCGGACCGGACCAGCCTAAATTAAAAACGTACCTTTAAACCTTTATGTCCTGCTAGCAACAAACAGATTGCTGTGTAATGGAGGGTAGCGTCCAGTGCAAGATTTTTAAATATTGGGGGGTACATTTCTGATTATTTGAGGGGGGTGTACTTGTCCTCCTCTATGTCTATGGTGGTTACAGCCCTGTATCTAATAGATCACAAACACTGCTGCTGCGTTAGTCCTCTATAAACACTCCCATCTAAATAACCTGCAAACACAGACCCGTCTCTCTCTCTCTCTCTGTATCTCTCTCTCTCTCTCTCTGGGGAGGAATCCTCTAATGGACCCTTTTCACATTTCCAGGTTTCTCAGCAGCAGAAGTCGTCATAGTTGGGTAAACTTCGAGAGCAGTGAATGGGAGTGTACCACAAATATATGTTTTTCATTCCCATCTGCTCAAATAGCAAAAGAAAAACTCCACGATAGTGTTTTCACGACTTTCAATAAAAGGAAAAAAATTGAGAGAGACTGATAGAGAGTCCCTCCCATAGACACTGCATTAGAAACACCCTTGCGTTAGCATTAACTGTTTATTTGTAATTTGACGCAAAGGTGATATAATACAAAGAATAGTGTTATAAATGTACATGCATTTTTTTTAAAATACAAATATGAAAAACTTTTTACGATTTACGATGTTGATGACCGTTAAACGTGTCATCACAGCCTTGTGAAAAGGGTCCATTGGACCAAAAGAAAACTACAGCAATGAGAGAGACCTCGTTCACAGAATCAGTATGGGTCATTTTCTCATAACCTCAGTGTGTGTGTGTGTGTGTGTGTGTGTGTGTGTGTGTGTGTGTGTGTGTGTGTGTGTGTGTGTGTGCGTCTTTGACAATGATGCTACGACTCTCATTAACTTGATGCCGGAGGTTAACTGGAGGGTCACACTGTAGCTTTTGCGCAATCGTAAAGCCACTTCCTCTCAATTCTTCATGTCAGCGCGGGTTTGGATCCGCTCCAGAATTAAAAAAGCAGGCCGGTGAAAAATAGTCCGTGTCGGAGCACCTGCACAACAACGATTCCTGGAACAACCGTATTAACAATAACTGCTATTAATTTTATATAAAAACACTGCATCAGTATATAATTAATCTTAACATTATGAAGTAGCTGTTATAAAGTGAATCATTATGATTCATAATGCAATAATTCTTTGTAAATATAATACACAATGCATCACAAAAACATTATTACCAGCACGAGAGAGTTTTATGGCATCACTGTATTTCCAAATAACTGAATTGTAGAATCTCACTAAAACTGATAATCACATATTCCCATATGCAAACGTCACATATGTACATATACTAAATTTCCAAATATTTTGTCATATATGGAGCCTATTTGAAATTCCATCAATGCATGTTGATTCTGTCAGTAAATATATATGTGTATATATAACATAAGTTGGACATTTATTTAAATAATTACTACAAAACATATATAAACATACAGAGTTTTTATAATATATACTGTTTTCATGAAGTTGCATACATAAACAAAATATATATTGTTGACAGATGGTTACTACATATAATGCAATATAAAAAAATTATCAAAGATATTACTAACATATGTACATATACAAATAAACATATATTCTCATCTATACAGGGCAATGTATATCATATATTACATTTCCATATGGTTTATGCAATTTACTGATCAATTTATAAGTGAAAATTGTTTCAACACCAAATTTCTTCAGTGTACTATTCTTTCTCATAGTATCATATAGTGTTTCTAAATAACAGCATATACGTTTAGCATAAAACTTTCCATATGAGGCATTTTTAGATGCAGAAACTTATCTTGAGCTTATTGTATCACGTCTTTGTGAAAACCCTATTTATACCCAAGCAGCTCTTGAAACTGACCTGTTTGAAACCACTTGAGCTGTGGTGCATCGTCTGTGTGCGGCCTACAGACGAGACAAAGACACAGGTGAAATAAACCGCTCGAAATGACATTTCCCATCATCTGGACAGCACTGAAGCTTACAGAGAGTGCTTGAGTCTGATAATTCATTAATAAGAGAGAAACAGAAACTTGTGTATTCTGTGGTCAGCAAAAACATTTGAAACCTGTGGGTGAAAACACATATCAATTTCAAAGTAATATTAATATTTTTAGGTTGTTATTGCATAAGTCAGATAATTCAGTGTCAAATATCTTCTCATGATCACATGCTATGGTGGTTAACTATCTTAAAAGGAAATGACAAATGTTATTAAAAGCATTTACATATTTCATTGCTTCCTGTTGAGAAAAAAACCCTTAAGACACGGCCATCTAAAAGTGAGTAAGTGGATATATTTGTAATTACCCACAAGCGCTCATTGTTCTCCATTATGTACTACGTCTACTGCATGTGTGCAAGCTGTAGGGGAGACCGGGGCTAGTTGTCACACGCTTTACTCCAGTGAATATTTCTCAGTGTGAGTATATTTTGAAAGTCAGCATCTGAATAAACACACACACATTACAAGCCTTGACTGTTGAACATTATTGAACAAAAGCTTTTGAGCATTTGAAAGATGTCAGTTCTATTAATAGTCCTTTGAATGTGCGTTTCAATGGCACAATTTTCTGTTTCTATTTGGCATACAATTTATACGCCGAAATGGACTTGGTAGGTGCGTATTATATGCACGGCAAAATGTGTATTATATGCACGGCAACAAAGTGCGTATCATATGCATGCCTAAGTCAGTTTTGTGTATAAATAGCACATGAAATACAAAAATAAAAAAATACAAATAAATAAAAAATCGTGCTATTGATACACATTTTCATGAGACCGGGCTCTTATTTTCACAATGGACACTGATGTAAAGCAGCTGCACCAAAAAATTAATAGTATCTGAAATTCTGTAGGGTTCTCAATTCACTTAAAAAATATTTAATTTTACTATATGTTAAATAAATACATTCATACATACAACATACATAAAATATGTATGTATTATTATTATTATTATTATTATATGTATTATTTATTGATAGAGGAAAAAACTTGGAGAAACCACACAGTTTTTGTTAAATGACCAATTTTTCCTCTATTCATTTTTAATAATAAATCATACAAATGATTATATTATATTATATTATATTATATTATATTATATGTGAATAAATTTGCAAAACCCAGGCCCAGCTGGTCATTTACAGGTCACTTAACAAACATTTTCACCAGGCAAAATATATTAATAAATAAAAATAATAAAATAGATCAAATGGTCATTAAAGAAATCACATAAGTTGAACGTTGTCATATTATATAACAGTAAATTATAGTATATTATAATTTATGTATTTGTTTATTTATTAAAAATTATTTTTAATATTTAATTACAAAAACGTATACAAAAATGAACTTCTAAAACATCAAAACATTGTGTTTTTTTGTTTGTTTTTATTTTACAGAAAATGTTTAATGAGCTGTAAGAGAAAAAAAACAGTGAAAATGTGACAACTTGCCCCAAACTGACATATTTCTTTGCTTGAAAATAGAAAATAACCCAACTTTTTCAAATCACCAACGAAAACCAAAAAACCTCACAGTTCCTGACATAAAGCTCATGTAACAGCTAGTTCTGCTCTAAAATACATTCTCGGGTTTATCGTTCATTTCCCTTTCTGTCTTCTGCAACCTGTGTTTTCCCACAGAGAAGCACTTAACTTTAAAAAGCAGTTCATTCACACTTTATGCACACTTTTAAGTGGCCTCAAAATCACACGTCAGTCGAAATAGTCTGCTGTGGCTTTGCATTACCTGCACAAATGAATTCCTCACCACAGTTTCTGACAGAGAAGTGTGAGAAAATAGTGGCGTATAGGGTCAGTTACCGTCAAGAGGAACTTCCCATGTTGCATGAACTTGCCTCATACAGAGCAGTAAAGCCTCTGCTAAATGTTAGTTATTGTCAGAGCCGGTTGAGAGGAGTTAGTCTAGAAAACTGACCAGGATGAGTTTACCAACTAGAGAGCAATGTGAGGGCTGGAGTCCAGCGCGGGTCGCCGCTCTTCTGAGTCAGGTGAGCCTTCAGAGATTCAATTTATCTGTAAATCACTTTTAGCAATACTATTCACCTTTTTTGTTATTTTATTGATGTGCTGTATGTAAAATAGCTCAAACGTAGTGGTGTTTGTTGACAGCACAACTTGAAAGACTGTGCAGACGCTGTACAGAGAAACAGGATCGACGGCTGTCGCTTTCTGGTAGGTTCCTTTCTTGCTCAATATTGATGTCTTCTCTCTGCAAATGGCACATTTAGCTAAATCAAATCTGTTTTCTTTAATCCTTTATATCAGTTGTTTACACTAATTCACACATTTTAGATCAAATCAGTGATAAATGTAATAAAAACGCAGCAGTGCTTTCACCCTTCCACTTGGGGAAGCGAGCAAACCTGACTTCCTTGAATGTGTAATGATGATTGTGGTCTCTGTGATGAATTTGCATTGATGCAATGTCCCAAACGTGGTCTGACAGAGACTTTTCATGATCTGCCTGGGATAGTTTAGCTGTCGGCATGACATTTCAACATCCCTCTGAACCAGCGAAGCAGGCCCGGGCGAGATTACCTGTAGGAGTGCTTGGGAAACAGTCATTATGTTTGCAGTTCCATTTGGTGAGAGAGAAATTACACCCTTCACAACGTGGGACATTTCCAAATGAAAACAGGATATTTAATGAGGAAAAAATGAACGGTGGGGCTTGAAGTATAGGCCAAAATTAGGTTATCAGTCCAACCCCAAAATTACTGACTGAGCGCCATATAAACTCTAATAGGAACTCGATTCAGCCTGAATCTATTCGAATCAATTACAATATTGTGTGGATATCCCTGTTTTGTTGGATTGTGTGCAGACAGTATGTGTGTAGTTTTGTGATAATGGCTGGCAAATTAAATGAGAGAATAAATAAACTATTAAAAAATTTAATTAAATTAAAAAATTAAAAAAGCTTTCCGCCTGAGACCCTGGGATAGGCCCCAGCGTAAAATAAAATAAAATAAAATAAAATAAAATAAATTTTACGGGTTCAGACTTTTTTTAATAATCTAATTGAAAGTATGTTGAAAATTAAATACACTCTGTTTTTGCTTTGTTGACTTAAATTTAATAAATTAAAATTAAATTAAAAAATGTAATTAAATAAAAATAAAAACCCTGAGAAAAACCCAGAGACCCTGGGATAGGCCCTAGCATAAAATAAAAGAATAAAATAAAATAAAATAAAATAAAATGTATGTTGAAAATTAAATACACTTTGTTTTTGCTTTCTTGACTCAAAAATAAAATTAGATTTAATAAAAAAAAAATTATAAAATACAAAAAAAATTACAACTGAAAAATTAAAAGAAAGAAAAAAAATACAAATCCTCTTACCTGTTGAAAATTAAATACACTATTATTATTATTATATAAATTAAATACAAAAGAAAACTTCTTACCTTTTTTATGCTTCTTAATTATCTCATTAAAAGTATGTTGAAGAGGAGTTACGTAGCATAAAATAAAAGAATAAAATAAAATGTATGTTGAAAATGAAATACACTTTGTTTTTGCTTTGTTGACTTTGTTAATAAAAAAATTTAATAAAATACTAAAAAAATTAAAACAGAAAAATTAAAAGAAAGAAAAAAAATACAAATCCTCTTACCTGTTGAAAATTAAATACACTATTATTATTATTATATAAATTAAATACAAAAGAAAACTTCTTACCTTTTTTATGCTTCTTAATTATCTCATTAAAAGTATGTTGAAGAGGAGTTACGCGATTTCTTATTTTTGTTTTTCTGATTTAAAATATAAATTAAAATAATAATATAAATTAAAATAATAAAATATAATGAAATAATACAAAAGATAAAAGAAAAAACCATAACTAAAACCTGTTTTGGATGTTTTTTAATTATCTCATTAAAAGTAGGCTGTTGAAAATGAAATACATTGTTCCTCATTTTTGTTTTGTTGACTCAGCGAGTTGACCTCCTTCTTTTAGATTAGTTTAAAAAAACACTACTTCCTAAATATTGACCAGCCAGTAGTTTCATTTACTCACAAAAAAGCAATTTTTTCCACGTGTAGCCTTACTGGCACTTGACGAGTGCAAATATACTATATATTTGTACGAGCTTCATCAGTGTTGTGCTCAAAGTTCAGTGAAGTCGCAGCATCGTGCCAAATGTTTCGGACGTGTTTTCCTCTATTGCTCCTCTACATCACTCCCACTGTCCTCCTGAATGGGTGTTAAGGGCATATATGAGACATCTTTGCATATTCATGTGGCGTTTATGCGGTAACCATCTGGTGAAAGAGTCTGTAGATCACAGGAAGGTTTCCTCTGACACGCAGTGAGTGCTGAGAGCCTGATGAGCCGTTTGTAAACACAACATGATCACTTTCACTCCTGTGCCGGGGATAAAATAACCAGCGGTCACTGTAAAAAAATTTATTATCAGAAAGTAAATGTGTTTTTTTCCATTACATTATAATTCCAAATAATTAACTACCTTTTTTAAGTTATACAAGATTCAATAACATTTAAAAAAAAATAGTTGAAATTACTTGTACAGAAAATGCAGTATTATATGAAAATATTCAATGCAGCAACTGATATTAAAAAAAGCTTAAATAAATATAAGATGAAGAACTTAAACGAAAATTACAAATGTTTATTTGGGGAACTAACTGAAAAAAGCTGAGGTTGGAGCACTAAAATTACTAACTAAATAAATAATAAATAAAGTCATATTAATAAATAATATGTCAAACTAAAACCTGAATAGTAATATAAGAAACACAATTTGTAAAATAAATTTTAAAAAATTTAAATTTTTTAAACTGAAAATATAAAAATAAAAGCCAATTCCAAATATTAATAAAAAACTATAAGAGTAATTCTAAGTTTTGTTTATTGAAATAAAAAGTAAATATAAGATGAACTGTTTCCTTGGCAACTAATGGAAATAAGTTTAGGTTGAAGAACTTCTATAGTAACTAAAATTACTAACTGGAAATAAATCAAACCTAGAGCTAAAGCTAAAAATGAAATAAAAACTAAATTAAACCTATAGATAAAAGAAAAAAACCCTATTAATAAAATTAAAAAATTACATACAAAATGAAAACGGAAAATATAAAAGCTTATTATACAGTAAATATAAATAAAGAATACTTTTAATTAAATAAATAAAATAAAACTGTACTGTACTGACACAAAGAAACCAAAGAAGCATTTCTTATTTCCATAGTTTAAGTTAAAGCATTAAAATGACTAACTGCAAATAAACAAAATCAAAAACTAAAAGTTAAAAAGTTAAATCTAAATAGTAATATTTTAAAAAAAAGGTTTTAATTAAAAGGACTAAAAGTTAAATTAAAATGAAAACAAGAAAATCAAAAGCCAATTCAAAATATTAATAAAAACTATATATTTTTTTCTTTAAGTTGAATCAGGTGGCAAAATTTTGCAGTGTAACTTAACTACTTTTTTTTTTTTAAAGCTATTTTCCAACCAGAAGCAGAGGTCAAAACATTAGATGACTGTTTTTATAAATCACAAGCCTGTGATTTCAACAGGAACAGCACAGGAAAGAAAACGAGGCACGTCGGGAGTCTTCAATCATGCGTAGCTTGCAGCTTCAAAAGCAATTTTCTGCTGCTTCGCCAGCGCTGGCCCGTTCTCAGATCAGTCTGGCATGACAACATTCGAAAAACACCCAGGCAGCCTCATAGCAATGTACTAAAAACACCCTAGCAACATTCTAAAAACACCCCAGCAACTCTGTATCAACATTCTAAAAACACCCCAGCAACGGCATAGCAACATTCTAAAAATCCCCAGAACACCCCAGCAACTCCATAGCAACATTCCCAAAACAGTAGCAACATTCTAAAAACACCCTAGCAACCACATAGCAACATTCTAAAAACACCTTAGCAACCACATAGCAACATTCTAAAAACACCCCACAACACCCCAGTAACTGCGTAGCAACATTATAAAAAAAAACAGAACACCCCAGCAACTCCATAGCAACATTCTAAAAATACCCTAGCAACCACAATGCAACATTCTAAAAACACCCTAGCAACCACATAGCAATGTTCTAAAAACACCCCAGCAACCACATAGCAACATTCTAAAAACACCCCAGTAACTGCATAGAAACATAAAAAAACACCCTAGTAATAGCATAACAACATTCTACAAACACCCTAGCAACCACATAGCAACATTCTAAAAACACCTTAGCAACCACATAGCAACATTCTAAAAACACCCTAGCAACCACGTAGCAACATTCTAAAAACACGTTAGCAACCACATAACAACATTCTAAAAACACCCCACAACACCCCAGCAACTGCGTAGCAACATTATAAAACACCTCAGCAATGGCATAGCAACATTCTAAAAATACCCTAGCAACCACAATGCAACATTCTAAAAACACCTCAGAACACCCTAGCAACCACATAGCAATGTTCTAAAAACACCCTAGCAACCACACAGCAACGTTCTAAAAACACCCCAGCAACCGCATAGCAACGTTCTAAAAACACCCCAGCAACTGCATAGCAACATTTTAAAAACAACCCAGAACACCCCAACAACTGTGTAGCAACATTCTAAAAACACCCTAGCAACCGCATAGCAACATTCTAAAAACACCAGAACATCCCAGCAGCTGCGTAGCAACATTCTAAAAACACCCTAGCAACCACATAGCAACATTCTAAAAACCTAAAAACACCCTAGCAACCACATAGCAACATTCTAAAAACACCTTAGCAACCGCATAGCAACATTCTAAAAACACCCCACAACACCCTAGCAAACACATCACAACCAGTTAAAAGCAGTGCTGCAGTGACAGTAGCGCCCTGACAAACACTCAAAACACCTTCACACCACGACTCTCATTTCCTTCAGACAATGTCAAAATGTCATTTAAAGTAAAGTTGCATCTTCAGGAATCTTCAGACTCGGTAAGTACTAAAAAGGGCAAAATGAAAGGAGGCCTAAGTGTTCCAACATCAAACAGAAATAGGCCAAATGCAGTACATATTATTGAGGGTCATTTCTGTGGGTCTCAGAGGATTCATTCAGGATTGCTTTTCTTCCTTCTGAAGGTCTGCTGTCATCACAGTATGTCTGTTATCAAAACACTCAAATGTATGGACTTTCAGCAACACACTTGAGTGCATATGGCACACGCAGGTGAATTGGAACGCAGCCTGTTTCCCCGCTGGCTAAGGTCTCCACCTAGTGTTAGACATGAGGAAAAAGCCTGTTCAAGTTTTCTGATTACACAGAATTTATTTGACAGCTGCTTCATATAAATAATAATTGAGAAAAAAAGGCTCTCAGGCTATATATCTGAATCAGTTTGTGTTCCTTGGGAACGTATGAATCTGATCAACATTTGAGCCAACACAGATGCTCAGTGAGTCCACTATTATGGAGTGGAAAAACACCATCAGCAACTCTTTTAACATGGGCTATATATATATATATAAATGTTAGTTTTTCATTCCAAACATAACCAGTGTGTCTCAAAACAGAAAAATGCTAAATTAGTAAGGAACATAACATTAAAATAACAACTGAATTAATCAGTGTGTTTACTGAAGGTTTAAACATACTAGTGTTTAAAACATTTAACATCCATTTTATATTCCTAATAAAGCCAGAAAAATGCATCTTACAATCATAAACCATAAAGATGATTTCACCTTTTGGCTTGACTTTTGAACTTTTGTTACTTAGAAATCACATTCTCTGAAGTAATATGATGTTTTCCTTACTATGATCTACTATTGTAATGTATATCATGTACAGGATTTACTGACAAATTATATTTAAGAGTGTAAATTCTCATCAGCAATACCAATATTCATGCATTATTGTGTGTGTGTGTGTGTGTGTGTGTGTGTGAGTGAGTGAGTGAGTGAGTGAGTGAGTGAGTGAGTGAGAGTGTGAGTGCGAGCGAGCGTGCGTGCGTGCGTGTATTCATTTATTTATAATTTTAATAACATTTTTACAATTTTTCATTTATTTAATGCAAGAAAATGCAGGCCACATGTCAAGGATTTTTAAAAAAAATAATAATAAATTTATTTTATGTAAAATTTAAACTGAAACACGTTATTACACCAATTCATATAAACTGATCAAAAACAAAGCAATATAACAATATTTGCGTACATATATTTTCATTTAAAGAAACTTCTGGGAACACTTTTGAGTCAAGTTTTAAACCATTTTAATGAAAATGAATACATTCTAAAGTTTGATGAAAACAAGTATGCAGAAAGAATCAGGTGTGCCAATTTTAGAATTGTTACATTCTGTTTAATCACAGAAAAGTTTGTTAAATAAAGTTTATTTTCATTTACAGTTACTGTCTGTCTGTGTGTGTGTGTGTGTGTGAGAGTGTGTGTGCGTGCATGCGTGCGTGCGTGTGTGTGTGTGTGTCTCACAGAAACATTCAAACAGAACCCGACTGTCACTAAACATTACTGATTCTCTTTGCAGAAATGTACCTTGAAGCTATAGAACACAGACGAGTTATGAAAAACTTTACTCTATATGACAGACTGAACTCAAAACATGGAAGTGATTTTTTTTAAACCTGTTGTTTCTCTTGCAGATGCTCTCGGCCGGTGACCTCAACAAATTCAGTTTCATCCATCGGCCGTAAGGAATCCGTTTCTGTTTCTATTTCTATTTCTACTCTAAACTCTCCATCCCGCTGCTTGTTTGTAGGATCCTCAGTATTTTCTCATGTGTCCCTCACTGATAGCAGTCAATGACTGTCTGCAGGAATGAGGAAGCTGGACTAGTTTACATCTATCTATATTTTCACTGCAGTGCTGGGTAGATTACTTAAGAATTGTAGTCGATTACTGATTACAAATTACATGACAAAAGTTGTATTTAAGTACATAATCTGGATTAGATATAGACATATTAGGTAATGTAGTCTGATTACTTTTAGATTACTTTTGACTTAACTACTGGAACTTAAAAAAAGGAAAGAAAATATATTCAATTTTTAATCAATAAACATGAAAATATCACATGGCCAAAGTCCTGAAATATCTGAAATATTTTCACCCAGACTTCCAGAATGAATAATTAGTGAAGTTCACGGGACATGATGAAGACATACTGCAATATTTCACAGCTACGCATCAACAGTGTTTAGTTACTTGCAATAATACGCAATTACACATGATCTAACTTGACTGAGTGGTACTTTTGTTCGGAAGCGTGGATTGCAAATCTATACATTGCATAAAAATACTAATTAAAACATGTCCATTTTCTGTGCAATTGTAGCCACCTGACTAGTGGATGGCATGTGTAATTACACAGAAACTGGAAGACTGTCCAAATGTATAGAAGTGGTAGGTTAATTTAGAAAGGAAACATTGAAAGAAAAAAAGAAAGACTTGGTGCTGCCATTGTGTAAAGCTATGTAAAACGCAATCCATAAAAAGTCATTGTAATGGATTATGGAATCTAGATTACATGTAATCAGTTACTACCCAGCACTGTTCACTACTAAATCTATAAAACATAGAAATTTTAGCAATACAGTTATTTTTTTTAGTTTTTTTTCTGCAAAGAGACAAATATATGTTGGTCAGAATATACACAAAGACATCAGCACAGAACATTAAATTATGTTTCTTGACTTGGTTTGCAGATCAAGCAGAATGTTTGCACTACTAAATATACTGACATTTTAGGAATGTGAATTCTGCAAAGATACAAATCAATATGGTCAGAATGCAAAAAACTAAATCAGTAATGAACATTAAATTGCTACTTTTATATTGTTACTTTATTGTTGATCCAATGCTATATTTGCTCTTTATAAATATATATATAATTTTTCTATATTTTACAAAATAATGCATGAAAAAAACAATGTTTTCACTTCTAAATATCCTACATGATTTAGACATTTTAGCAATGCAATTTACTTTCATTTTTAATTTAAATTTTTTTTTTTTTGCAAAGAAACAAATATATATTTTATAAAGTGCATACAAGACCAGCTGAGCAAAAAGTCCGTTCCTCGTCAGTTACAACTGCAACCAAAAATAGAATGCATACTTTCACTAACCTTTAAAAACATTTTTAGAAAAGTCAAGAAGTTTGTTTCATATCCATGAAGTAAAACACATGAGCACATTTGTGACCCTGGACAACAAAACCAGTCATAAGGGTTACATTTTCTGAAAGAGAGATTTATATATAAATAATCTTTCCATTGATGTATGGTGTGTTAGGATCGGACAATATTTGGCCGAGTGGTTTGTTAATATCAGACAATATTTGGCTGAGATACAACTATTTGAAAATCTGGAATCTGAGGGTGCAAAAAAAATCTAAATATTGAGAAAATCATCTTTAAAGTTGTCAAAATGAAGTTCTTAGCCATGCATATTACTAATCAAAAATTAAGTTTTGATATATTTACGGTAGGAAATTTACAAAATATCTTCATGGAACATGATCTTTGCTTAATATCCTAATGATTTTTGGCATAAAAGAAAATTTGATCATTTTGATCCATACAATGTATTGTTGGCTCTTGCTACAAATATCCCCCAGCGACTCAACACTGCTTTTGTGCTCCAGGGTCACATATGTTTATGAATACAAATGCATTAAACATCATTCACAGTGCAGCCTCTGTTACATTTGATCATTTTGTCCCATACAATGTATTGTTGGCTATTGCTACAAATATCTCCCAGCGACTTAACACTGCTTTTGTGCTCCAGGGTCACATATGTTTATGAATACAAATGCATTAAACATCATTCACAGTGCAGCCTCTGTTAGAAAAAAACAGAAGAGTGCAATAATCAAGTTCATTAAGGGAAACCAGAACCATTATTATTAGACGCATAAAAGTTGGCAAAATGCACAAGACAGAGACTGAGAACACAGAGGCGCAAGAAATAGCATAATTTCATTGAAGTGGATCAGTTAAAAGTGGCTCTAAATATAGAGGTAACATGACGTGAATACAAATGCATTAAACATCATTCACAGTGCAGCCTCTGTTAGAAAAAAAACAGAAGAGTGCAATAATCAAGTTCATTAAGGGAAACCAGAACCATTATTATTAGACGCATAAAAGTTGGCAAAATGCACAAGACAGAGACTGAGAACACAGAGGCGCAAGAAATAGCATAATTTCATTGAAGTGGATCAGTTAAAAGTGGCTCTAAATATAGAGGTAACATGACGTTCAACAGCAGTTTCATAATCCTCATTACCGACCACTTCTGTGGAAAAAACTCGCCCTCCTCGACACATGTGCTGCTTAACCAGTGACACTCAACTAGCAGCTCACACTACTAACTCACCACAGTCAGTATAGAAACACAGAATGGAGTATTTCAACAGATTCACAGCTCCTGCTACAGATAAACTTAGGTAAGGCAAGCTTTTAAATGATTTAGTTTTACTGTCATCTATGCAGAAGGAAGTCGTCTGCGCTCAGTTTCAGTCGGACTACAACTAGTTAAAGATTTACGTTACAGGGATTCACTTAAAATGCTTATTTTTCAATAAATCAAAACGTTTGCATTTAGTAAATCTATATGAGCATGCAACTGAAAAACAGCAAATGATTTATCAATTATTATTATTATTTTTATCTGCATCTCTTAAAGCTAACAGGAAGCTTTTGAAAAGTCACTGAAATCATTATTTACAAAAAGTAAAACCATTTAAGATAAGTGTTCTTAGTTTGTTTTTGTTTTGTAAGTTTGGGATGAAACCGACTGCTGCTCATTGTGGCCAGGACACTCCTGTGAAAGAGTTGTTTAATCTCAGAGAGGCTATCAATAAAGGTTAAATAAAGATATAATCAGATATACAACAATACAATATGCCAATGAAGGTCAATGAGGACGCGCCATGTGACCGGCTCGGTTCCATTGATGGATATCTTGAAGTTAGTGAGTGGTTTAAGCTGGAATTGTGTTGAGTTTCTATGTGGACTGTAATTATATTCATTATGTGTCTCGAACTCTGTCTCTTCTACACAAACACAGACATTAGCAGCTCAGAAGCAGTTCTTTGTATGATAAGCTGTTAACCCCAGGCTTTAAGCTTCAACAGAGCCTTACAGAACGTCTGAGAGCTTCACGAAGCATGTGTATAACACCTATTCACCTATCTACCCATTTCAAACTAAGTGTTTGTTTTTTAAGAAATTAATATTTTTATTCAGGAAGGATGCATTAAATTCATCAAACGTGACAGTAAAGACATTTAGGATGTTATGAAAGAGTCCTGTTTCAAATAAATGCTGTTCTTTTGAACTTTCTATTCATCAAAGAATCCTGTAAAGATAAAATGTATCACAGTTTCCACGAAAATATTGTGCAGCGCAACTGTTTTCAACATTGATAATAATCAGAAATGTTTGTTGAGCAGCAGATCAGCATATTATACTGATTTCTGAAGATCATGTGACACTGAAGAGTGGAGTAATGATGCTGAAAATACAGCTGCACATCACAGAAATACATTACAGTTTAACAGATATTTAATTAGAAAACAGTTATTTTAAATTCGAATAATATTTCAGAATTTTTTTGTATTTTTGATCAAATAAATGCAGCCTACTTTCTATTACAAAAAAACCCCTACCAACCAAACTTTTGATCTGCAAGTGCTGTTCTTAACTCGTGTTTTGATTTTCAGGCAGCTACAAAAAATGGTTCAAGACATAAAAAAGAACGACGACAGCCTTTTCAACAGACTAAAAAGGTGTGTTATATTCTGCATACATCTTCACGAATTAAAACACAACAGAAGAAGAAAAAAGGTTATTTTTGCGTGTCTGTAAACAGACGCAAGGAAACATCTGCTGACTGTCCTCAAACACTTTTCCTCTCACTTCCTCTATTCAGATGGAGGAATAGTCCCAAAAAGGACATTAGGTGTGGCTTGCATGACAGAAACAATGTGAAAGTTACAACAAAAGCAAGCACTTGTTATTAATGAAGGAACACCTGCTGTATAAAAACATTCATAAATGCATGTGTTCATTCTAATAACATGAAAACCTGAAAACAGCTTTAGCTCATTCGCGTTTGCAAATTGTAATTATTTGTGGTGTTTGCCCAAATCAAGTAACACTGATACTATTGTTCATGCTTATGGTTAAGGGGTTTTTCTAAAACCCTCAATATGAAACTTCAGTGCATTTTTGTTCCATGCATTTGTGCTCCAGACATCAGTGATTCCTCAGATCATGTGGCTTGTTGATAAAAGGTGCTGGTATTTTACCTAAGAAACTGGAGTTCTGCCCTGCATATTAATTAGCAAAAAAGGCCTAACATTGCCTAATTTGATGATGCAGAGTATAGAAATATCAATAATAATTATGTTGTTTTTTTTCCCCCCACAAAATAACAATGAAGATTTAGCAAATTATATGTGTGTGTGTGTGTGTGTGTACCTGGTATTTATCACATTATGGGGACCAAATGTCCCCACAAGGATAGCAATACTAGTAAATTTTGAATCATAAATCATACAGAATGAGTTTTTTTGAGAAAGTACAAATGCAGAAAGTCTCCTGTGAGGGGTAGGTTTAGGGGTAGGGTTGGTGTAGGGCAATAGAATATACGGTCTGTACAGTATAGAAACCATTACGCCTATGGAGAGTCCCCATTTAGATAGTTAAGTAAACGTGTGTGTGTGTGTGTGTGTATGTGTGTACCTGGTATTTATCACATTATGGGGACCAAATGTCCCCACAAGGATAGTAATACTAGTAAATTTTGACCTTGTGGGGACATTTTTGAGGTCCATCAAAATAACAAGCAGTCGAATGTCAAAAGTTCAAAATGCATCATTTTATTTACTATCTATGGGGGAAAAGTAAATATCAGGATTAAGCATCAAATAATGTCATGCATATGACAAAGGAATGAAAATTGAACAAATGGTACAATTTACAAAAGCAGAAATGCAACAAAATATAAAATATGTTTTATAGAATTATGGAAACTGCGACGTGCTCGATGTGCAAAACGGACACTATTTTTGGAATCAGCATCCAAAATTAGTAAAAAAAAAAGTGTTGGATTTCACTCAGCAGATATGATGCAGGTTGATGTTATTTATCAATACAAATTGTCAATACAGTTGTTTTCCAATTTATTAATTTTTCCATTTATTCAAGGTTTCAGAACGAACAAACAGCTAATATTCTCGAAACTGGGAGAAATACGCTGAACCGGTATCAAAGTGTCACTGTGTTTCTGTTGTGAATCCTGTTGATTGACGCTTCAGATCCTTAAAACCAAGCATGTGTGTCTTTTTCCATTTACCTGCACACGTGTCTGCTTAAAAAAAAAAAAAGGTTACGGCCTTTAAGGGTTCTGCTTCGATTCTCTCTGTCTGTGTGTGAAGAAATAGCACCAGACGCCCACCGTAACGTCTACGAGAGCTTTGTGGTGTCTTTGGAAAGACTTACTATAATCCGGCCTTTAACTTTAACAACCGTCTCTTGATTCTGTGTCCTGCCACTGTGTGTTTTTGCTTTCGTATGTTGTAGATGACATGCAATTATGTGCTTAAACGTTGCTGACAAATGAAACTCAGCATACTATCACTAATCCACAATGTGCTGAAATCAACAGCAATGAAGAACCTCCTGTATTTAGGGTTGCTATTGTGTTTCAGAATAAAGAAGAAAAGACCTCCGACAGTACCAGTGCGAGACTATCAAGGCAAGTTGAAGTCTCTGAACTAGAAAGTGAATGTGCAGTTGAAAAATGTGCACTTGTTTTTACTTGATCTGATCCTTAAAAATGGCTTTAGCTGATGTAACTCGGGGGGATTTTCAGTACATTTATAAACCATCACAAGACAATTATATAGTGCAGGATAAATGTTGTGTTCTCACAAATCACATGTCATTGTAAGTATTTTCAGCTACGTACCTCATGATCATGTTGTGTCACTTTTTAGGCGAAGCTCCGGATTCTGAGAAAGACTCTGATTCAGATTTTGTAAGTCTACTTTACTAAAAGACATTCACTGGAGAACTTTTGCAAATGTAACGCTCAATGAATATAACATAAGTAATAGTGTAATGCGCAATGCAATGTAGCCCATGTACATGCAAATCAATATTCTACCTCAAACTGAAATGTAAGTTTCACAATATTTCTGAAAAGGCTGTTTTACATGAACTGAAAATGTCTGAAAGGTGACATGTCTTAGTATCAACTAAATTAATACAATTTATATTAAACACTAAATTTGGAGTAGAAACAATTTTCACGCAGAAGTTTAAAAAAAGTAAACATTTAAGCAAATGTAAAATGTAAAAATGAAAATGTTAAAATAGAACAGAAAAGGTACAAATAAAAACGAATTAAAATGAGTGCTGTCAAACTATTAATCGCGATTAATCGCACACAAAATAAACGTTTTTGTGTAATATGTGTGTGTATATTTATTATGTACACACATACAGTATATATTTTGAAAATATTTGCATGTATTTACATATCTATATTTATATTCATACAATTTATATTATATATATATATATTTAAAATATAAACAACATTTTGTTCTGAAATATATATATATGGATGTGTGTGTATA
>NW_015506158.1:358699-366077 GCF_001515645.1 Sinocyclocheilus grahami
TTTATTTTGTATGCGATTAATCGCGATTAATCATTTGACAGCACTAATTAAAATATTAATAAAAACTTAACTAGTTGCCAAAAAAACATCTCATTTTCATTTAGGTTCATATGATGCGCTACAATAACTAAAAGTGAAAATTTAAATTTATAAAAACAATTTTTTGTTTTAACTAACAAAATGACAAAACTAAATTACTTAAAAATTCAAATATAAAAAGTAATTAAAACAGAAAATGTCAATTAAAATGAAAAAATGTTTTTAAATATTAATTAATACTATAACTATAATTCTATCATGTACATCCAATTCAATCAAATCTTCAGTTATACATTTATTTGAAACGAGTAATGTCTGCTGACACGTCAAAGATATTAGAGATGAAATAACTAAACTTTAAGTGAAACATTTTCAAAATGAATGAGCAAAACTTTTTTACACTTGCACAGATTTTAACTGATGTAAAAGCATGACATATAAAGAGACAGGAAATGTATTGATCACATATACGTCTTTAAATATACCAGGACAGCGATACGTATGAGGACCCTCAGGGTGATCATGACGATAACTACGAACCTCCGCCGAGGCTTGAAGGACACATGAAGGCCTTTACGATCAGCCCGTCCATCACCAACCCCAGAGGAGAGTATGTGGGTGAAAATTTATAAAAACAATTTTTTGTTTTAACTAACAAAATGACAAAACTAAATTACTTAAAAATTCAAATATAAAAAGTAATTAAAACAGAAAATGTCAATTAAAATGAAAAAATGTTTTTAAATATTAATTAATACTATAACTATAATTCTATCATGTACATCCAATTCAATCAAATCTTAAGTTATACATTTATTTGAAACGAGTAATGTCTGCTGACACGTCAAAGATATTAGAGATGAAATAACTAAACTTTAAGTGAAACATTTTCAAAATGAATGAGCAAAACTTTTTTACACTTGCACAGATTTTAACTGATGTAAAAGCATGACATATAAAGAGACAGGAAATGTATTGATCACATATACGTCTTTAAATATACCAGGACAGCGATACGTACGAGGACCCTCAGGGTGATCATGACGATAACTACGAACCTCCGCCGAGGCTTGAAGGACACATGAAGGCCTTTACGATCAGCCCGTCCATCACCAACCCCAGAGGAGAGTATGTGGGTGAGGATCACGCTTTCTGTATCAGAAAGTCCACATCAAATCAAAACTGACGCCGTTTACTTTCGGAATTGTTATTGTTAAAACTCATGCATTTGGAATGCAATTTACTGTTCAGACGGTAATGGTTTCTCATGAGGACACAAAGGTCATTTCAACATTTACAGGAGCTAGTCAGTGATTTTATTAAGGTGTTTTTTTCCACACCATCCGCATAAAGACTCCCAGCAGAAGTCGTTATTAAATCCTTTTTGACCACTGCCAAGCACCGCACACTAATTGGTGTGCTTCACAGTAATGCACACTCATTTTAAATATGGACATTAAATATTTAAGAATTTAAATATCACTGAAATGCTGGAAAATGTTTACAAGAACACCATTCCACTTGAGTGAGAGCTGCAATAAATGTACATACTTATTTAATCATTTTTATTAATAAAAAAATGGGGAAATTGACATGCTATAGTTTTTAAAATGCTGATAGATAGATAGATAGATAGATAGAATTTTGGCATGAAATACAGTATGACCTGGACAGGTAGTACAACAAATAACATCATGCATTATATATCATATTAATTTATGGACTATTCATTTGCTTTACAAATGCTCTGACAAAATGCTTTGTATTTAATTATAGGAGAATTCTCAGTCTAAGACAAGGTAAAACATCTTCAAAATCAACCCTCCTTTTTTATTACTTTTATTACACACACTAAACTTTAACACAATTATGTTGAACACTTTTCTTTAGCAGTGATTACAGCACTAATAATATTCAGTATGGATAAAAACATGCAACTTTGACTTAAAATTTAAGGCAGCAATTAAACAGTACACTCTTAAAAATAAAGGTGCTTCAAAGGTTCTTCAAGCGATGCCATAGAAGAACCTTTTTTGGTTCCACAAAGAAGCATTCAGTCAAAGGTTCTTTAAAGAACCATCTCTTTCTTACCTTTTTATAATCTGAAAAACCTTCTTTCGCAAAAACAAAGAAGCTTTTGTGAAACAGAAAGGTTCTTCAGATGTTAAAGGTTCTTTATGGAACCATTTAGACCAAAAAAAGGTTCTTCTATGGCATCGTGAAGCAGCTTTATTTTTAAGAGTGTACATGGGACTAGAATATTCACACATTAAAATCTACACAACTACATTTGGTCAAACTTACAGTAACAGTGTTAATATGACTGTCTTTCTAAAAGTGCAACATCAGCCCTTAATGATTCAGTCCTGCACTTCCTCACGTCCTTCGTTACTGAGACACACATCACATGTTTCTCTGTTCTGTTCTCTGTGAAAAAAATGTTTTATTCTGATCAGCAGGAGTAACACGACTCTACAACCCAACACACATATGGCGCTACCTAAAGCCAGTCCACGGTATTACACAACCATTATTACCCATTACAAACCACTAGATTAGCTCTGCTTTCACCAGTTCAATTATTTAGCACCTTTACAAATATTTATCATTATAACCATATCAAAATATTGCCTATAGTTTCTATCAAAATACGTTAGATGCATATATATATACATCCTTCTTCAGTTTCATTATTTTGGTGCTCTAATAATGCTAAACGTTTATAAGACAATGACAATGTCAAATCACTACAAAATATCCCTGAGAAATGAGTTTTAAAGAAAAGTTGATTGCACAAATAATAATAATAAAAATGTTTGACATGTTTCATCTGTTCATACAGAATGAACATCAGAATGCCAACAATAACTCCAGTGAGTATTGATGATTTTTTTATTACTTTTTACATAACATTTAAAAATAAGACATGGTGCACATTCACAACATGTGCATGTGATTAGCATGTAACTAAGCAACCTATATGTAGATATAAGAGTGTAAATGCATGTTTTGAATGGAGAACATGATGATGGTCTATGTGTGTTTTAAGCAGGAACCACAGTCAGAGGACGAGTATGAGGTGTGTGACGCAGACGATAGTGAGTATCAGTCACAAACCAAACCCGAGCAAATGAATGCATGAAAAACCATGTATGTAACGTGTGTCTGATTGTCATTAGGTGTCAGTGAAGGGCCAGAGGAGGCCACAGAGGCCCGGAGACCATCAATGCCCACACCGCGACCTAGAGACCTGTAAGTGACTCCCTTAAACACTGAACGATAATGAATCAATCTGCCATAACATCAGATTACTATCTAACAGTTCATCACTGCTGATCTTTCAGGAAGAAACCTAATCCTGCTTTGACACCGGTATGGACTCGTTTATCTTATCTAATCTCTATTTAATGGTAAATCAAAACATTCAGTGACAAATACTTGTCCATTTTTGCAGAAACCAAACATTGCTCACAGAGACAGTGAAGGTAACTATCAAAATCACTACAAAAGAACAGAAAAAGCAATGGCTATGTCCAGAACAGACTAGCATACGGCTTGCACTATTTTAAATAGTAAGATGCAAAACAGAAAGCATTATGCTGCAATAAATGTTTCAAGCAGTATTCGACACTGTGGTCATGTGACCTCATTACATTGCACTTGTAATTCAGCAAGAGATGCCCATTAATGATCTCCAAAATAAATCTAAGTTAAACAACGTCTTTAAATTTGGTAGTCAACCCGATGCAGTATTCCACAAAATATGTTCTGTTTTATAATGTGCAATTTGCATTATGGATGCATACAGAAAAATAGCATACTGCATGTTTCTGGTGCAGAATTCCACAAAGCTAATGTGCAATTTGGCAGATCTATGCAAGAAAACTACTGTACTGCACAAATATTCCACAAAGCAAGCTCCATTTCATAATCCACAGTTTGGCAGATCCATACATGCATACAGAAAATTTGCATGTACGTTTCCGATGCAGTTTTCAGCAAAGTAAGTTCTGATTGATAATGCAAAAAAATGCAGAATTCGTCAGGTCCATGCATGCATGCATAGAGAAAATTTGCATGCTGCACGATTCTGATGCAGTATTCCAGCACAAGCTGGCAGATCCATCCATGAAACCGTACAGAAAATGTGAATACTGCATGTTTCTGATGCAGTATTCCACAAATTAAGCTGTTTTATAATGCACAATTTGGCAGATCCACGCATGCATGCATACATACAGAAAAGTAGCAGTGCACAAATAAAATCTACACTGCATTTGGTTAAACTGATGCAGTATTCCATAAATTAAGCTCTGTTTTAAATGCACAGCTTGACAGACAAATTAAGCAGTTGCAGATCCATGCATGCATACAGAACATTAGCATACTGCTCAAGTAGTACTAGTATGGTAGTAGGCTATTCTGAATATAGCCAATGACTTGTAGATGTGGCTGACATGAGAGTTTGCTGCACATTTATAAAGAGCAATTTTAACTCTGACCTTGTATTGTTTTAGAGTAGAGATTAAAGTCACCTATTAACAATTGCATGATCTCTGTTACAGCCACATCTATTAAAACAACACCAGTAACTATATCACGAAGCCCACCAGACACCATGCCGAGCCCGATGCCAACAGGGTTCCATCGAGCCAAGTAAAAAAGAAAAGAGTTTCATTTTCTCCTGTAAGCATAAACTATTATAATTTCATGAACAAAAGGACTAAACTACAGTCTCCTTTTCTGCTATAGATATATGCCTCCGCCTCGACAGCTTCCCTCCCAAAGTAAGATTCAAGCTTTTTCAGTTTGCAATAGACACATTTATATGCCTATAACTTTCTTACAGCCTTGATGAAGTTTCTTTTTCTAGCAATTGATTAATATTGTTTTATTTCCACAGGCAGAGGGACGTTGCCTTCAGAGAGCAGATCAGCTAGAGATGCTGAAGAGGTGATTGCAATTACTGACTTCCCTTTAAATGCATTTACTTCTTTACATATATGTTTTAATTTTTTTTATTTTGTAGGGTTTGGCTCTGACAGAAAATGAAAAATGCCCCATATGTTTGTGTGTCTCAGTTCGCAGCATAACTACTATAATCAAGAACATCCCAGCATTCACTTACAGTGTCTGTCAGTCTAACTGTCCTGTTCTCTCACACAGGAAGCTGGTGTGTATAAAAAGGTTTGGTATGCCAGCAGCTGTGACCGCAAGACAGCAGAGGACGCTCTCCTACGCTCAGCTAAGGCACGTCAGACCTGCACAGAATAACACAAAACTACTGTATGCTGAATAACACTGCATTATAAATACCAGCAAGAGCAAGGGGCATAACTTGTTTTATTTCAGCTAGCTGTCAGGGCAACATTTCTTGTTTTCAACTTGAAGTGGCCTATTAAAATAACAAACTAAAACTAAAAAAAAAAACAAACAGCAAAAACTATATAGACATATACAGTATTTAACAGTACACCCCTCACATTTTTGTAAATATTGTATTATATATTTTCATGTGACAACACTGAAGAATTGACACTTTGCTACAATGTAAAGTAGTGAGTGTACAGCTTGTATAACAGTGTAAATTTGCTGTCTCCTCAAAATAACTCAACACACAGCCATTGATGTCTAAACCGCTGGCCACAAAAGTGAGTACACCCCTAAGTGAAAATGTCCAAATTGGGCCCAAAGTGTCAATATTTTGTGCGGCCACCATTACTTTCCCACACTGCCTTAACCCTCTTGGGCATGGAGTTCACCAGAGCTTCACAGGTGGCCACTGGAGTCCTCTTCCACTCCTCCATGACGACATCACCAAGCTGGTGGATGTTAGAGACCTTGCGCTCCTCCACCTTCCGCTTGAGGATGCCCCACAGATGCTCAATAGGGTTTAGGTTTTAAGAAACTAGTAGATGCATGTATATTTAGTAAAGAGCCATACAGGTACCTAGTGGGTAAACCGTGGCATTACAAATTAAAGTGATTTTTTTCCAGCCACAAATTACTCTAATTTGCTTCTTTGCATTGGAATTTAAAACCCTTTTCTCTATTTTAATCTTAAATACTACATTAATTGTAATATAACTAATAGAAATATTAGAGAAAAATATATTTTTTAAGTCATTAATGGACCATATTTATTGCACAAATAGTATTTAGTACCAAAAGATCTCCTCAAAATTTTAAATAAATATTATTGAACTAAAATTGTTGTTTAAAAAGCTGTATGTTCACATTATAAGTAAGCAATCCTGAGGGTTAAATACAAGAAAACCATATTAATGTTACCTCTCCATCACTCTCCAGAATGAAATTATACTGTATGTCACAATGTTTTCATCTAACATGTATTTTGAGCTGCAGCTCGTAATATTATTGTAGAGTTTCACTAGTTAGCAGTAAACAGGTTCACAAACAGTATACTTACACAGTAGCAGTGTTGGGGGTAACGCATTACAAGTAACGCGAGTTACGTAATCAGATTACTTTTTTCAAGTAACTAGTAAAGTAACGCATTACTTTTTAATTTACAAGAGAATATCTGAGTTACTTTTTTTCCAATTTATTGATTGACAGCTCTGGTGTCGCCATGGTGACAGAAATCAGAAGATGTTACTCTAGTTCTAAAGTAAATATGAATATGCATTAATTCATCTCACTCACACACAAAAAAAAACAGATTCAGTATTCCTCAAAATGAATAAAAATAATGCAACTCAATTGCACTTTTGGTGTTAAAAGGCGTTTATATTTGCCAAAAATATAACTTTTTTATTTTAAAAACAAACAAGCAAGCCCTGTCCAGATTTAAAAAGTAACGCAAAAGTAACGTAATGCATTACTTTCCATAAAAAGTAACTAAGTAACGTAATTACATTTCCGTGTTGCAAACATTAAATAATAACAAAAGTATTGGGATAAAAGTTTATAGTCCGGCTATAGACTCTGATGTTGTGGCAGCCGCGATCAAAATGAATAATTGGAACTAAATAATGATTGTATATGTTACATTATGCCAGTAGGTGGCGACCAGTGACTGTTAAAATTTGATGTCTGAATCATTCATTCAAGAGATTTGTTCAAAAACTCTGGACGAAACAAGTCTTCATTCATTTATTTCAAATGTTTTTTACACAATGAATTCATTTCAATTGAGAAATATTTTTAAATGGTCTTATTTATAACATTTTAGACATTTAAAAAGCCCCCCCCCCCCCCCCCCCCCCCCCAACCCAAAAACGTAATGCATTACTTTCCATAAAAAGTAACTAAGTAACGTAATTACATTTCCGTGTTGCAAACATTAAATAATAACAAAAGTATTGGGATAAAAGTT
>NW_015506158.1:366933-367974 GCF_001515645.1 Sinocyclocheilus grahami
AAAATACCTTTAGAGGTTTTTGTTTTTCATATTTATATAAAAAATAATTTTATACAACAATTAAAATATTAATTTTATACAAGTTAAACAACCAACAGTTTAATATTGAGTGACTTACATTTTTAGAAACATTAATGTCTGTTTTTTTTTGTAGAACAAAGATAGTTCCAAACAAATATTTGTGACTCAGACCAACACTGCAGTGTTTCCTTTCTGGATGAATCTGTTTTGAACAAATCATCTGAGTCAATGATTCAATTATCCATTCATAAATACAGTCGCTTGCTTCGTTTCTAAGTTAATCAACTGTTTTGAATGAATCGCTCAAATGAATGATTCAATTAATCAGTCATTAAGACAGGGACTTGCCGCCACCTACTGGCGGTTATCCATGACAGGCCTAAACCAGACAAGGTACTTGCCAAAAATGAAAATTCTGTCATTAATTACTCACCCTCGTTTTGTTCGAAACCCGTAAGACCTTCGTTCATCTTCGGAACACAATTTAAGATATGTTTGATGAAACCTGAGGGCTCTCTGACCCTCCCATAGACAGCAAGGTAACTACCACGTTCAAGGTCCAGAATGACGTCATCATGCCGGATCTGGGTCAGCGCCGCCACACGCTCGTGAACGCGCATCCAAAGTGACGCAGTAGAGACGAAAATGTGGAATAAAGTCGTTATTTTTGTTTTCTTTGCGCAAAAAGTATTCTTGTAGCTTCGTAGCTTTACAGTTGAACCACTGATGTCACACGGACTACTTTGTCGATCATCTTGGTACTTTTCTGGACCTTGAACGTGGTAGTTACCTTGCTGTCTGTGGGAGGGTTAGAGAGCCCTCAGATTTAATCAAAAATATCTTAAATTGTGTTCCGAAGATGAACGAAGGTCTTACGGGTTTCGAACAAAACGAGGGTGAGTAATTAATGACAGAATTTTCATTTTCGGGGTGAACTAATCCTTTAATAATGATCATTTTGACAGGTTCGATTTTATTTAAATTCAGCTTTGCATCACAGGAATAAATTGGTTAACTAAA
>NW_015506158.1:368642-369582 GCF_001515645.1 Sinocyclocheilus grahami
TTTGTCAGTATCGCACGCCCCTAATATAAACTCATAATTGCGAGAGAAAAAAATAGTCACAATTATTTATTTATTTTATTCCATAGAAAAAAAACAAGCTTCCATAGGCTTCACTGCATGAGGTGAAAAAGGTCAATCACTGACTAAACTATCCTCTCTCTCTCAAGCGTTTCAGCAGCGTCTCAGACATCATTGAGAACCACCAGAAGAATCCTCTAGTGCTGGTCGACTCACAAAGCAACACCAAAGACTCCACCAAACTCAGACACGCAGTCAAGCCATGAGACAGCCTTTGAAACAGCGTGAAACTCAAGACATTCATGACAAATATAACTGCATTGAGAGGGTGCTGACGGTCATTCAACTGTGTGGTAGTTTCACATCTTACCTTCAGAGATGATGGAAACAGATCTATGCTTGCAAAGCTGGGACTTGCTGCTACTTTTATAACTTATTTTGCAGACTGACAGGTTAAGGGGGCTGTTCGCACAGGACGCGTTCTTGTGTTTGAAAACAGCAGCGAGACGCACTATGCTTATTTTGACGCGGCGCAACGTGAAGAAAAGTCTTTTAAAAATACATTGCAGGAGAACACATTTTGTGCAAACTGTCCCAAAAAACAGAGAGAACAGCAGTGTTGTATAAGATACGCACATATGGTACAGCTGTACAGTTTATATATGTTTATGGGTGTATGAATCGTTGTATAAACATTTGTTTTACCTTACATATGTACATATTACATATTACAACATATTACATGTTGAGTAAAAAAAATTAATAAAATACTTTTTTTATTAAAGTGGTTGTTTTGCGTATGTTGCGTAAAATTATAACGATTATCCTAAATATTTGCATAAGGGGAATATTATCACGTGGGTATTGTATATAGGCCTATATATATATACAGTGGTGGCCAAAATTATTAGAACACTAGTAT
>NW_015506158.1:370449-372312 GCF_001515645.1 Sinocyclocheilus grahami
TTTTTTTTACCACATATAGGCTAGTTGATTCTGTTGCTACGTTTGTTCAATGATATGCCTGTAATTTCATCACTTTTTAGGTTACAATACCTGGCAACCTTATGTGGGCGACCCAAAAATGTATATTTACCACATGTGACCATTCAATTACATAAATGTTTGTTTTCTCTAGCAGTGGTTCTGAACTTCCAGATCATCCATTTTGTGATTTCATCATATTTTTGTCACTTGTTTTTTTCAGTATACAAGTATAGCAAAAAACAAAACACTGATGTATATTATGCAAAACAATGTTGCTGTTGATATGCAAAATGGTGTTGTCAGAACAAGAGATATACTGTATGTACCTCTACCTCAGACGAAACATAAAAACAAAACGTGAATTTTCTAAATAATTATATTTCTTTATTTATTGATAGCTCTAAGAGGGGTTTTTTGTAGAGGCACTTCTACAATACAGCAATGCAAGGTGTCATTCACAGCTGTTAGTGCAACACTAGTGCTTTAACCAGTGTTTAAACTTCTACAGAAACATAAGAGACACGCTTGGTTTTCAAGTGAAGTGGATCACAGACCATCTTCAGACTTTTACAGAAATTCACACCACTATTAAGTGCCTGATTCGCAGTGCAATCAAAGGTTTGCCTGGTGAAAATTAACTCAAGGAATTATTATTCTGATCAGGTTACACTGATCCTAAAAAACCTTTGGCTTCATAAATGAGAATAAAAATATTTCTTGGAAAATTTTGACTACTGATACCAAAAACATCACAGTTGCAACATTCTTTATCCATGAATAATACATTAACAATTTAATAAATGTAAGGTAATTAATTTAAACTCTTGATTAAACCCTTAATCAAACCCATGTAACTTATCAGCCGACTGCACGCTGAAAAATAAATATAGACCATTCACATAAATATAAAACATTATTTCAGTGATGCTTCACCAATGCTGCGTCAACATATGCTCTCGCATACAGGTGTAGTTTGAAACTAATGCTAAATATACCGGCAACATGACAAACAGAGGAAGCTAAACCAGATCCGTAGCCTCCTACAAACAGAATCAACAAGTCCTGTGAACATTTTTCAGTCTTCTGAAAGATGATTAGTAAAGCAGTAATGGTTAAATGACAGTTTTAAACGTCAAAAATAAAACAATAAAATAATGCAAAGCTACATAAAGTATTAAGACAAACCGATGTCTTACTGCTCAATCACTCGTTGTTCAGCGTGACGTGAAGGTCAACACACTTCTTCTATTAGTATTAAGCTAACAGAGTGGAATATGACAATATTACCTGAGGTCTCTGCAATAATCTCACAAAACCTGATCTATCACAGTATCGTGCGAGAAGGATTTGGTCTGACCGTATCAAAACACAGTGATTTGTCATCTATTAGATCTCACATTGTGGAACAAAATAAATATTGCTTGCTCGTGTCATCATAAATATTCAATCGCCCGAGAAGGGTTTATCACTACAAAGAATGAAACAGATTTGGATCGCAACTGTATTTCTCTCACCCTGAGATTTGCATAGCAACCCTGATTCTTCACAGCACTTCTTAAAAATGGCTAATGCGGGGAAATGAACGCATTTCTATCTGTTGAAGAGCTGGTTCCAGCCTCTGGTTGCTTCCATTAGATGTCTCTGTCCGTGACCCACCCAGGCTTCTTGGTTTGTGAAAAGCCGCCCGCAAAACCAGCATCTAAACGTCGGCTGCAGCACGATGCTCTCCGACACTGTCGGTACTACGGTGTACTTTCTTCCACACACTCGTTTGAGCCTCAGTTTCAAGCTGAACCTTTCTTTAACGGTCCCGTTTGGCCATTCTCTCCTGCGGTGGGACGC
>NW_015506158.1:372368-403100 GCF_001515645.1 Sinocyclocheilus grahami
TTCGCACAGGACGCGTTCTTGTGTTTGAAAACAGCAGCGAGACGCGCTATGCTTATTTTGACGCGGCGCAACGTGAAGAAAAGTCTTTTAAAAATACATTGCAGGAGAACACATTTTGTGCAAACTGTCCCAAAAAACAGAGAGAACAGCAGTGTTATATAAGATACGCACATATGGTACAGCTGTACAGTTTATATATGTTTATGGGTGTATGAATCGTTGTATAAACATTTGTTTTACCTTACATAAGGTGTGTTGAGTAAAAAAAATTAATAAAATACTTTTTTTATTAAAGTGGTTGTTTTGCGTATGTTGCGTAAAATTATAACGATTATCCTAAATATTTGTATAAGGGGAATATTATCACGTGGGTATTGTATATAGGCCAACAAAGCTAAAATATGTTTTGATAATATATAGTGGAAAAACATTTGAATTACTATATATTACTTCTTGCATTGAATGCTTTGAATGTTTGTGGCAACAATAGATATCTTGGATAACGATTACCATTAGCCATTTTGAGTAAAACATGCAAAAAAAAAAGTTTTTTTAATTGTTTAAGGAGTAAATACATAAAGCTGAAAAAAATGTTTGATGCTGTTTTTTAAAACATTTTTAATTACTATATTTTGCATTGAATTATTTAAATTTTGTGGCAACAATCAATTGCTTGGAAAGATGGTTACTGAACCATTTCAGAAGTAATACAATGTTTTGATACATATATGTGACCCTGGAGCACAAAAGCAGTGTTAAGTCGCTGGGGTATATTTGTAGCAATAGCCAACAATACATTGTACGGGTCAAAATTATACATTTTTCTTTTATGCCAAAAATCATTAGGATATTAAGTAAAGATCATGTTCCATGAAGATATTTTGTAAATTTCCTACCGTAAATATATCAAAACTTCATTTTTAATTAGTAATATGCATGGCTAAGAACTTCATTTGGACAACTTTAAAGATGATTTTCTCAATATTTAGATTTTTTTGCACCCTCAGATTCCAGATTTTCACATTTTCAAATACCTCGGCCAAATATTGTCCTATCCTAACAAACCATACATCAATGGAAAGATTATTTATTCAGCTTTCAGATGATGTATAAACCTCAATGTGCTCCAGGGTCACATATGGAACACATGTTTATACAATCTTTTACATCTTGCATTAAATACCTTGAATATTTGTGGCAACAATAGATTGCTTGGAAAGGTTACCGAGCCATTTCAGAGTAAATAATTTTGTTTTGATAATTATTTATTAAGAGTTATTATTTATTTAAAATACACACACATTTAAAATATATAATTATTATTTTATTATTACTTTTTAATAATTACTATTTATTATTATTATTATAGATAGATAGATAGATAGCACTTCAAATATAAAATATTTTTTAAATGGCGTCAGATAGATGAAAACTAAGCTTTTTTTTAGCATTTTTATAGCGTTTTGCTATAGATACATCTATGATAGGGTTCTTATAATGTTTAAAAGATCAATATTATTTTTTTAATTTACTATATGCAGAACTATCTAACATTAACGATAAACTAAATCCTGTGAAAATCAGCTGCTAAAGACTACTGCATATACAGATATTCATACAGGTAAATAACTAGGTTTGCTCGATCTCAAGTGTTCACTGACCGTTCCAATATGGCGCACGATTTACATATAGCGGCTCATATAGCGGTATCCACTTTAGATCTCTATGCATGCAAGCTTAGACATATTGAACATCTAAACCGTGAGTGTTCTGTCTGCTGGAAAGAGTTTCAATGTTTTGTTGGCCGAACAATCAACATCAAGGTACACATTTTGAATGCACTGTACATCTGTCTTAAAGGATAGACCAGATATTTTACTCTAAATGGGGTTCCCACACCATTTTACTGCTCCTTTTCCATGGCTTTACTTAAACTATTTTATTTAGACCTCACTCACAACAAGCCAAGTTATGTATAACTACAACAAAAAATATTAAACTAAACACAATTCTATAGAAATTTCCAGTCTTTTAACAATTGCCTAAAATTTTCCATGACTATGGGAACCATGTCTAAAAGACAAAACACAACAAGTACACTTTATCCCAGAGTGCTCTGCTTAATGCTTACCTCCAGCGTGTGTTAAATCTTTCAGAGGTTCATCAGAGCTGGCGTGTGGCGATAACGTCCCATCCGCTCTCGCCTCATCCAGCAAATGGTTGACTGTTGTTAAAGGCAGCTCATCCACCGTGTGAAGCAGGTCTGGAGCACTGCGGCTTTCGCTCTCACAGTCGCGCTGACCCACCGGGACCAGAGAATCTCTGGGGTCCATGTTGTTTGTGCACTCGTCAGCATTGCCATGGAATAACAGGCCCCCATCTTCACTTTGACACAAAGACTCAGGCAGATCCTTCAGGGGAAATCCAGAGGACGGACTCATGTAATCAAACCCAGAGATGGAGCATGCTTTCGGCTGATGGCGAATGAAGTTTGAATCTAGTGCAAGACTGGGTTCTTCATCAAACGCAGTTGTAAGGAGTCGTGAACTACACCTTTCTTCCAAAGAACCTGTATCTGAGGTCAGATCGCTATGACAACCTGAATCTCCTTGGCATGCGGCAAAGTTTTCCTCGGATTCACTGAAGGCTTTGTCTTGGCAGTCATTTGCTCTTTTTGCACGGGGACTTTGAATATCGGAATTATGGTTGAAGGTGTTGCATGCACTGAAATGAATAGTTGCATGTTCCTGATTGTTGCATCCATCATTTTGTTGGCTTTTTATCCTCTCAACCACTGAAGACAAAATGCCCTGCTGAGCTACACATCGTTCCTGCTTCTTTCTTTGGGACGAAGACCTTCTAGGCGTCACCTGAGAACAGTTTCCTGAGGCATTAACAGTTGGATTATCATTGGATTCGTCTTGCTGATTGACAGGTTTCACAGTGTGAGCATCCTTCGAAACGTCTCGCTTGTTTGAAGGAATGACTTTGAGAACTAAATGCTTTTTGCCGTCCACCATCTTGAACCCGACCACTTTTGTAGTGCAATCTGGGGGAACAGATATATTGTTCTTCTCCATGAGTCCGCTTAGCTTATCTTTTCCAGTGTGTGGCGCGGTACACCGCTTTGCATTTGCTTGTGACGGATGGGGTGCTGTTGGCGTGTGAGAAACAAACTCTTGCTCGCCTTTGAGAGATGCAGGCCAGTTTTTACCACTACAAACAGTCCTTTCGAGAAACTGCTGCGTTTCCTCCAAGGTCTTCTCTGGATCCAGCAAGACACCGTGGTCGTCCAGTAGACCGGGTGTGGAGAACGGGAGCAATGGGGATGTCCATTGGGGTTCTGGTTTTGGAAGTAAGTACTTGAACTCTCGAGACAGCTTACTGTCTTGCTTAACAGCTGCCCGCTTTCTCCACCAATTTCTTCGGCTCCACCTTTGACGGCACGCAGCAGCCATGTGCTTTAAGAGATCGTTTTTCTGTGCATTGCCATCAGTAATGCAACACGAGTGACACACAAACTGCTTAATCTCCTGGAAGGAGAGTTTGCATTTCAGACAGTAGAATTGTGCGTTTAGAGCATGGTGAGTTTGACAATGTTTGGTCAGTTGGGGAAGAGTTCGCTGGACGTTGTCATCACAAATCTCACAAGCGAACAAACAATCCTCGTGTTGCATTCGGTGCTGCTGAAGAGTAGTGAACACCGGCGAGGAGAAACCACACATGTCGCACGGAAACACCGGTGGGCTTCCTTTCCCTCCGTGGACGATCTTAAAATGCATTGTTAATTCGCCGGGTCTGAAGGAGATGCCGTCGTTGCACGAGGAGCAGGTGAAGGTGTTCACCGCCTGAAGACTTTGAGGTCGCTTCTTGGACTTCCCTTTTACTTTCCATCCATGTGCTGTAACATTCCTCTCCTGTTTCACAGTGTTTCGTTCAGTAGGGAATGAATAGGAGGTCTTCCTGAGACGCAGGCGTTTATGCCAAATGCCCCTCTCTTCATTCCCAACCTGAGCGTCAGGGTTGGCATTGACCCCATTCATATTGGATGTACAGAGCCCTATACAAGACAAGCGAAATTTGAGCTTTTAGATAGATCATGCTCAAAACTCAATAATCCATACAAAAATTGCAACAGTGTCATTATATTAACCAGTGTATTAATAGAATGCATGACCAGTGTCACTAGATTTTCACCAATGTTTCTGGTTGCAATACTGAGCATGAGCTGTAAAAAATAATTTTCTAACTTAGTATTTTTCTCATTTTCCATTATAAATATCTAAACTTTTTTTTATTTATTAAGATGCATTTATCTGAGAAAGGAAACTACTTAAAATAGTATGTTTTCTGAAAAACTGATCAAATTTAAGTGAATTTATGCTAAAAACAAGGAAAAACTATCTTGTTTTTTTCTCAGCCCATTGGCAGAAACATTTTCTTGTTTCAAGCATAAACTCACTTAATTTTGATACATTTTTCAGAAAGCAAGACATCTCAATTCAGTTTGCCTCTTTTTTTTCTTGTTTTAAGCATAAACACTTTATGTTTAAATGTTAATCATTTTTTTAGAATAAAAGACTTGATATTCTTAATGTCATTTTGTCTCTCAAGTAAATGTAACTTGACTTAAGAATATTTATACATTTATACTAAATACAAGACAAAAATACTGAGTAAGTTTATTTTTCTGACCCCATCGACAGATTTTTTTTTAAGCATAAACTCACTTAATTATGATACAATTTTTAGAAAACAAGGCTTTATATCATTATACAAGTCATTTTGCCTCTCAACATGTATCTTGATTTAAGAATATTTAGATATTTATACTGAAAACAAGACAAAAAATATTGAGCAAGAAAATCATTTTTGCAGTGCATACAGTACATATGCATATTCTGCTTTTGTTTATTACATTTTCACTTGTAATTTTGAGTAATTATTGTAATGCATGCTGCGTAAACTATTTAATGGACATTCAATTGAATTATTAACTGTTTATGATCGAAATCTTACCACATATGACAAAGATTTAAAAAAAATCTCACATATACAGTGTGCACATCAAGATTTTTCTTTAAAAAACAGAACTTGGTCTTCTTTGAAATGTCATTTACAACGTTACCTTAGTTAGTTACCCAAAACCAGACTACAACATCTTTATTACAAGTCAATATATTTGAATGAACCTAAACTTAAGTGTGCATTAAATGCTCTGTACTATGGTATTACCATGATTTTTGAACATGGTATCACGATAGTACATTTTCACTTACATTTAATTATTATATGTATGTGTACTCGGTCCTCCTTTGTTATGTTTACTTTTTAATAACTGCTTATGCAACATGTGTGTAACAAATAAATGACTATGAGTACTAGAAACATGCACCATGGTAATACCATGGTATTCTTTGAAATACACTGGAAATTCAGTTGTAATATGATAGTCTTTTAATCCCATGATACACATCAAAGTACTGTGGGATTAACATCACTGTACCATGGTACTGTATTGTTTTGAAAGCATAGTTTCACTACACGAGTATTTAATGGTCTTCCTCTCATCTTTGTCTTAATATACACATGCATACTGATCCATGCATCTCAAAAGACATCAAATGTTAGAAATTATATAATCAGATATACTGTACTAAGCATGCACCGTGAGTTAAATAAAGTACAATCAGTTTGCACCTGTGGTTCAGCTGCCTAATTCCCCCTGTGTCACAATGCAATGAACGTGTTATAAAGTTTTTAAATCGCTTCAGATCAGACTTAATGCAGTGCGATGTAAAATGCAACGCCAATAGCCTGCGATAGAGTTTACTTCAGCAACAATGCAGACTTGCCTATTTAAAGTTGACCAACAAACATGTTTTTCAAGTCGTGCATGCCATTATGCGCGTCCGACACTGCATTTCCACTAATAAAACTTTCACTCTGCTTCAAAGTCAAAGTTTATGCAATGCATATGTGAAAACGCATATAAGTGCATGTAAAAGTGTCGAAGGTGACCAGACTTACAGCGCTTTTCCGCCTCCCGTCCAACCAGAGTCCGTCAACAGCGCGCGGCAGCCATGACAGTTCAATCCGGGGACAAAAGCAGCTCGTGACAAGAATGGATTACCTGCATGCCACATCGTACTAATGTCTAACTCATATTGCATTGTCTAAAATGCATGCATTTTTCCATGCATTAATGCCTAGCTACATGTAGGCTTTCTGTTAATGAAAGAAGCTCATTCATGCCACAGACTTGATGTGTGAAGACAGCATGTGCTTCCTCTTTCAACACATCCTTCAGCACTGTTTATAACGAGCATATAGAGGCACACAGCTCTTACATGTTGAGCAGTTTATTACACACTGCGTCAATGAGAATGTGAGAAAAGAGTAAACACACACACACACACACACACATTCTAACAATATAGAAATTATTTGTTATTTTTACTTTATTTAATCTATTTTTACTTTTTTGTAATTGCTATTAAATTCATGGCCATTTAAGTCAATAATGTCATGCTTTCAAGCTAAAACTGTGATTTCCAAGTCTCAAAAAGACAATTATTATGATCATTAAAATATAAATTATTCATTCAAAAAGTAAGTCATGGAAAAGTCAGGAGAATCCCATTGCTTAGATATCAAGGATGCAACAGTATTGGGTTTAAAAGATGTGTTTTAAGAATCAATAGTTACAAGAATATTTGTCATTTAAATCAGAGGTGCTCAAACTTTTAATACAAAGAACCAAAAAATCAACATTTACTGAGGGCCGTGCATGGGGCAAAAGTAAATGTTGTAAATGTAAAAAATGTTTCAATAATAAAATAAAAAATGCTGAATGTTTAAATCAAATTAACCTGTATTGTTTTTACATTTCAATGCAAAAATATAAGTTAGAAATGAAGCTATGCTTCAATGGCATGTTTTTATGGTATGATGTGCAAAACCAAAGGTCATCACAAGCCAACATTGGTTTAAATCTATTACTCAATAATCATCATCGTCATAAATAAAATAAATAAAAATGTAATTATCAAAAAACTGGACAGGTCTGGGAGCACTTTTCAAGGCATAAGGAAAACACAAATCTAAAAAGGAAAGCACCGTCTGTCTTTGAATACATGCTAATAGATTGAGTTTTTCTGCATTTACACTTCTGCTCAGGGTGCTCACATGCCTTACACACATCTCACTTCTGCAAGACTTTGTTTTCCCTGCAGTAATTTGCTTTTGGGTTTTTCCAATGTTTATGAATAAAAGCATTTGTTCAATTACTAAATGTAAATGTAATGTTTGGAAAATGTGTGGCAAAACATTGTTAGGAATGATATAGCAAAAAAAAAAAAAATCAATTAAAAAAAACAAGCATTTCACACAATTTGCATTCTGTGATCATTATTGAGGAGAGGGTGGCCTCTAGCGGTGAGATCTTGTTATAGCAGGCTCCGACATTTGGGTTGAAAGGTGTTTTACAAACAGCTATTAGTTGAAAATTGTGTTTCTTAGGTGTGCAAGTGCAAGTTGCTGACATCTTGTGATTTCTCGCCACTTTGTCAGTGTAATTCTGTGATTAGTTGCTCTTTGACGTGACGCTGATGAAAGCTTATTTCTGATTGGCCGCGCGCTGTGATTGTAAGGCGGGCTTTGATTGGCTGAGATTGGCAATGCGCTCGCCGTGCCGTGTGTTGTTTCTTTGCTCGTGAACACAGTGTAAACTTTGATTTGAGTTACACTTTGATTATCCGAGTAAGTTTGTTCGGCTGCTAGCTATCATTGTACTGTCTGTATGCAGGCGTCCTTGTGTGCGGTGAGTTCTTCTGGAAAGTTTTCATCGTCTGCTTTTTCCCTTTAAAAGTGAAACATGTTGCGTTATTCTATTATTGACATGACTCTTTGATTTATAGTAGGTTATCGTATGCTAGTAAGTCATTCCGTTATGTTGCCTGTGACATGCATTGGTTTGTTTGACCCAGTAACTATTGTGCACACTGAGGAAGACTCAGGCTTGTTACTCTAAATGATCTTCTCCTCCTGAAGTGTGCTGGACCAGTCAAGACCTTCAGCGGTCTCACCGTCATCTGATCTCTAAACCTCATATATTCCAGGAGCCCAATGGAGCTGGAGGGTCAGTGGTGGAAAGGAGAACTTGCAGAGGACATCTATCAGGCCCTGCGTTACAAAGTTTGTATTCCTGTCATCGTGTTGGTTTTTTGGTGCCGTCGAACATGCATGCACATGAACCTTGCACAAATCTGTTATTACAAAATTGTCATGGTAGTGAAATTGTCTTTTGGATTTTGTAATGTAGTACATGCATGCATATGCAACTTTACTGAATGCATTCATATGCAACGTTTCTGAATTTATGTAAATGCAGCTTGAAAGCATGAATAAAGCAACTTGATTGAATGCATGTATATGCAACTTTAGTGAATTTATGTCAATTGTGTTTACATGCATGCATATGCAACTGTTCTGAATTCATATAAATGCAACTTCAATGTATGAATGCATGCAACTTTATTGAATTCTTGTAAATGCACTTTGTAGTCATGCACATGCAACTTTTAAATGTGTATATAAATGCAAATTTACACTTACATTGTCATTTAGCAGACACTTTTATACAAAGCGACTTACAAATGAATATAAATATAGATTACAAATTCAATGCATGCATATGCAACTTAATTTGGCAATTGCATGCATGTGCAACTTAAACTGATGATTGCACAAATCAATATTATAAAACATATGAATTGCAGTGTGGTTGTCTCGTTGGATGTCTTTCAGGAGCTGCGGTTGCCTGCGTACAAAGGCCAGTCCCCACAGTTGAGCCTTAGACGATATTTTGCAGATCTTATCGCTATAGTCAGCAATCGCTTCAAGCTTTGCCCGGTGGCCAGACACTTGGCTGTTTATCTGCTGGACCTATTCATGGACCGCTATGACATCTCAGTACAGCAGCTTCACATGGTGGCGCTGTCCTGCTTGCTTTTGGCCAGTAAGAGTCATACTCCTGTTATTGTGATTGTGATATTCTGTTATTGTGTGTGATGCACGAAGCACAACACATAGTATTGCGCCATAACCACTCAGCATAACCACTTTTATTATCCAGGTAAGTTTGAGGAGAGAGAAGACTGCGTCCCGAAGCTGGAGACACTGAACAGTCTGGGCTGCATGAGCTCTATGAACCTGGTTCTGACCAAACAGGGTCTCCTGCACATGGAGCTGCTGCTCCTCGAGACGTTTCAGTGGAACCTGTACCTCCCCACCGCTGCTCACTTCATAGAGTACTACCTGCCGGTCGCTGTGAATGAGACGGACCTGCATGACGGCTGGCCGATGGTGTGCATGGAGAAGACCATGCTGTACATGTCCAAATATGCTGACTACTTCCTAGAGGTCTCTTTACAAGGTGCAGAGTTTAATTCAGATGCAGTGCATTATCACCTGTTGAATGTTTGTGGGAGTGTATAAGAACTGCATGATATACAGTATCCGAATGTTTTGTTCTTTTGCATTTCCTTTTTCTGTCAAGACCATGCATTTCTGCGATTCGTTCCATCCCTGGTTGCTGCGGCGTGTGTTGCCTCCTCCAGGGTAATCTTGCGTCTGTCTCTGACCTGGCCTCCGCGCCTGCAGCGTCTGTCAGCGTACACCTGGGAGCAGCTGCTGCCCTGCGTGGAGAGACTTCTAATGTGAGTTTGACCCAGGGTTGTTATCTTTAACAAAAAAACATACAAATGGAATGTATGTAAGTACAGTTTGACTGCATGCATGTACAACTTTAATGCATGTAAATTAAACTTGAATAGATGCATATACAACTTTACTGAATGCATTTACTTGCATTCAATAAAGTTGCATAAGCATTCATTTAATTTGCTATTACATGCATTAAAATTGTATATGCAAGCATTGTTCCATACTTGCATACAGTAAAGATGTAAATGCATGCATTTAAAGGTCCCATGGCATGAAAATTTCACTTTGAGGTTTTTTAACATTAATATGAGTTCCCCTAGCCTGCCTATGGTCCCCCAGTGGCTAGAAATGGCGATAGGTGTAAACCGAGCCCTGGGTATCCTGCTTCGCCTTTGAGAAAATGAAAGCTCAGATGGCCCAATCTGGAATCTTCCCTTTATGTCGTCATACGGGGAAAGGTTACCTCCCCTTTCTCTGCTTTGCCCGCCCAGAGAATTTGGCCCGCCCATGAGAAAATGAGCTACTACCGTGCGAGGCGAGCACAATATTTTTTTTCCTCGAGAGACATCATGGCTTGCGAAGGAGCGAAGCATGGCAGTTGCCCCGCCTCTCTCCTCCTCGTTAGCATTTAAAGCTACAGACACAGAAATGGCACGTCCTAAGGAAAGCTCATTGTGGGACTGGCTCGTAGTGGCTGAAGTTCTGCACCAAGGCTGAATTTCGGAAAAGAGACTTCAGATACAGTACTAGGGACCACTTAGGCCTATATAAAAGCATCTAAAAAGCAGCATGTCATGGGACCTTTAAATTGCATTTACATCTTCACTGAATGCATGTAAATGCAACTTTATTCATGCATATACAAACTATGGAATGCATGTAAATACAACTTGAATTGATGCATATGTAACTACTGAATGCATGTAAATGAAAATTGAGTGCATTCAGTAAAGTTGTAGATACAGTAAAGATGTAAATGCATGCATTTAAGTTGTATTTACATCTTTACTAAATGCATGTAAATGCAATTTCATTGATGCAAATACAAATGTTTGGGATTCATGCAAATGCAACTTGAATTGATGCATATGCAGCTTTACTGAATGCTTGTAAATGCAAGTTGATTGGATGCTAATACAACTTTACAGAATGCATTTCTGCATTTTTTGTTACTTGAAATAAACTCAACGTTAACTAAAAATTATTTTATTTTATTTCAGCTAGTTGCAAAGGCATCATTTCTCATTTTCATTCAGTTTCACTTTAAGTACTAAAATGACTAAAGCTGAAAATAATGTGTTACATAGTTGAATGGTCATTTTGATGCTACAAACATGGAAATCATCATCTTCCCTAATATCCTCTCCCTCTCTCTGTCAGAGCTCATGACAGTGACGTAAAGGAAGCAAACAAGCAGAAATGCCCACAGCCGAGTGCTCAGCCTGCACAGTTGGTGTATCCCGTCCAGGGTCAGAGTGTGTCCTTGCATCAATACATGCAGCGGCCGAACACGCAATACATGCAGCAGAGCTGTCAGCCGGTGGTAGTGTCTTCTCAAGGTCCTGCAACATATCTGACACATACGGCCCCAATGCAGGTCTCCACGGCCCCTCTGCACGGCCTCACGCAGACACAGACCATGGATGCCAAGGTGAACGTGCCCAGCAGGGCTTACCAGGTGAACCCGCTGTACCCCTGCGCCGCTCCCTGCTTCGACAGGTGTTGAAACCGGACAGGAAAGCATCGGACCGTTTACACTGCACGGGGGAGAGTTTGTACTCATAAAGCAAGCACACTGCTCTTAACTGTTACTTGAATCAAAACACTTCAGCTGCTGGATTCCGAATCCTTTTTAATTTACGAGATCGGGGTAAAAGCTAGATTATTTAAATCACTGTAACATTCATGAGGTGTGGGGTAATACGAAATGTGCAATATTCTAATGCCGTCGTGCATTACTCACTGAATACTGCTTTGTGGTGTTTCACTTGTTGTGTTCAGTTTACTTAAGTATTATTATTTACGGCCATCTTTCATAAATGAAGACATCATGGGATTTCAAATGAACGTTGTATAAGAAATTAATGTGTTTTTTACGAACACAAGCAAGTGTTATTTTCTCTACCTCACTGAATGCAGACTATTGTTGTCTCGTAACCTTACAAATGCACTTTGGTAGCGGGTTTTTTTTTTCTTTTAATAAAAATGCAACGTTTCTGTTGTAGCTAGGTTTGGGTGTTGAAATTTTACACTGAGGTTTGTAGCCACTGGAACATGTTCATGATTAAAATTCACCCTTCTCAGATTCACACACACATTCACATACTGAAACTGTGGGTTTGTATTAGTTAAAACCTAATCCTGTTTACTGTATTTATTATTTTTTCTTGGGTATAACCATGATTATTACAAAACACTTAGGTTTTTTTTTAAACAAACGCATGCATTCTCATTAATTTACCCTATCATGACTATACAGAGGGAAAGAAAACACACACACACACACACATTTATTTATTCATTCATTTATTTATGTTTCAGGTTATGTGGAATGATAATAGGACTTTTAATTTGGAATGTTGTGCTTACAACGTTCACAAAAATTCACGAACACGGCCAGGGTTATACATTTCTGCAGAAAATCAGACTAATTGCGTGTGAAAATGTCCCACTTTTAATATATCCATGTCAGAGAAAATTTAGGGCAAGTGTCATTGCAACTCAAAAATGTTTTATGTTTTAGACTTTTATTTTGAAGAATTCCCTAGCATAAAAACCTCCGTCAGATTGTATTAGACACACTTTAAAAGTTGATTGTTTGTTTCTTAAAGTAATATACTTTAACAAAATACATGTTGACAACAACAGCCTAGACATGTACAACATATCGTGAAAAGAAAGCAAAATATCAACGGAATTCATCATTGTTATTGTTATTGTTATGTGCGTGCAGCAGTTCCGCTTGCGTGTGTCGTCACATCCGGCGTCACAAAGGCTCTGGAATATTACCGTAGCTTCGCGTTCATTCTGCTGCTGGCGCTCTTTCAGTCTGTCATGACAGTACAAACATATCTGCGTTAACGTCGATGTAAACATAAACTCAACGTGTGCTGGACGCGTCCACAGGAGCGTTATATTACATCGCAACAGGTAAGAAAAAGCAGGATTTATGACTGATAAACGCGCGTGGGTGCAGAAATGTAGCGGTGAACTAGCGACGTGTAACAGGCACTGATGGGAGTATGTGTTTGTAGTCTTATTAAAGGCACAAATTCGTGCGCAACAGTAGTGAGGTGTGGTTTATTTTATTTTGAAAAGCGGTCATGAAAACAAACACACACAGTTTTGCGCTCATCAGAATTTAGCTGACATTCCCTCAGGACTGCGTTTAAACACCAACCGTTTTAACGGTCTTTTCTTTCACACACGTCATAGGGTATTTAAATCTTGCGTGCGTCACGTGGTTCGAAGTTTAGAATTCGATACAGTGTTGCTATTTGGTATAAAAGAGTTACATGTATCTTTAAGCTCTTAAAGCTGTAGTACCCGCTTTATTTGCGTCCACTAATAGTGTTTGACTGTAAGCTGTGTTGTGCAATAAAGGTTTATGTACACACCTCCCTCAAACTGAACTTTCTAGAGAGAACTTTCTTTTCAATGCGGGACTTTGCACGCTTTCATTTTCATCTGTTTAAACCGTGGCACCCATTGACAACTGTGGCAGCAGCTATGCTATTATTAGGCTACTTGGTTAGGTTTGTAACCTAGTGATTGCAGACATCAATCAGGGTAATGGTATATGAGAGGTTTGTGAGTTTAATTACTTCTAGGGTATGTGGTTTAGAGTATATGGTTATAGTATAGTGTAGTATATAAAGTATATAAGTATAAAGTATTGGTGGCAGTATAAAATTTGGGACTCAGATTCATAATGTATTTTACATGCATTAATGCATGCACACGGTTTTATATATATATATATATATATATATATATATATATATATATATATATATATGTAATGTAATTAGGTACAGTTTTGTACTTTTGTGCAACTATGGAAGCTTGTTTCTGTCACGGAACAAAAAAAATTAATAAAAAAAAACAAAGTAATTGTGACTGTTTACCTTACAATTAATTATTTAATAACTTTGTCACAATTTTCTTTTTTTTTTCTTATCTATAATTTTGATTACATTTTCTATTTAAATTTTTATCGTTAAAGCCCTGTGTTCCCATTTTCATACCCTGTATGCAATCTAAAAAATTATAAATTATTATTATTATTTTATTTTTAGTTATTTTATCTTAAAATAAGAGAGAGTGTGTGTGTGTGTGAGAGAGAGTGTGTGTGAGAGAGAGAGAGAGAGAGTGTGTGTGTGTGTGTGTGAGAAAGAGTGTGTGTGCGTGTGTGTGAGAGAGTGTGTGTGTGTGTGTGTGTGTGTGTGTGTGAGAAGCGGCTGAACCTGTAGGTCTTCACCTGTAGGTCTTCACCTGCGGAAGAGAGCGGCCATACAGCCCGTCACTCGTCATGCTGTGCTGGGGGAATGCCTCGTACGGGCAGCTGGGTTTGGGTGGGATTGATGAGGAGATAGTGCTGGAGCCGAGGAAATGCGAGTTCTTCGAGGGCAAGCGTGTGAGGGATGTGGGATGCGGCAGACGTCACAGCGTCTTTCTGCTGGAGGACGGGACGGTGTACACCTGCGGCTGCAATGACCTGGGACAGCTGGGGCATGACAAAGCACGCAAGAAACCAGGTAAGGCCACAAAGACACTTTACTAACATTAGAATATTTTGCCATTATTAATGTAATTACTTGATCTTAATTACATGATTCACTTCAAGTCGTTGTGACTGATGTCATCAATCCCTCTTATTTTTCACAATTTTTAATAAGGTAATATTAAGGTGGTTTCTCTCTAATACGCACACTTTTTATGATCCTGCTGGATTAAATCATGCCTTGCACTTTTTATAAATTTTATGTAAAGTGCATCTTAGACAGAATTTCATGCTGACCCAAAATTGTCCCCTGAGAATAATATATGAATGATTGTTTTATTGAATCAGTTTTGTATTTAAGTTCTGAGTAAAGCGTTTAATTGTTTGAATTTGTCCCATTTTTGTCCCGAACGATGCATTTATTTGATAAAAATACAGTAAAAACTGCTAAATTGTGAAATATTTTATTAATATATATTTTTTATATAATATCCCCCAGGGCTCCATTTTGGGGCCTATTCTATTTTCTTTATATATACTTCCTCTAGGATCCATTTTCAGGAAGTATCATATTTTGTTTCATTGTTATGCAGAAGATACACAATTATATCTGCCATTGAAACAAAAACATCCAAATTCTGTAGCGCCACTTTTGTGTTGCCTTGAGGAAATTAAAGCCTGGATGGCAGTAAAATTTAACGAGGATAAGACGGTAGTTATATTGTTTACTCCAGGGGGTGCCTGTGGGTCTCCTGAACTGGATTTAGGTGTTTTAAAACCATTTGTGAAGGCCTCTGTAAAAAAAAAAACTTGGGTGTTTTAATGGATAATGATTTTAAACTGGATAAACAGATTAATTTGGTAATTAAATCTAGTTTTTTCCAGCTGAGGCACCTTTCTAAAGTTAAATCTTTTCTGAGTTTCAAAGATTTTGAAAGAATTATACACATTTTTATTTCATCCCGTCTTGACTACTGTAATGGACCTCATGTAGGCATTAGTCAGGCCTCCCTCACCAGACTGCAGATGGTTCAGAATGCTGCAGAACACAAAAGCGGGAACATATTACTCCCATTTTGGCCTCTCTTCATTGGCTTCCTGTCCGTTTTAGAATTGATTTTAAGATTTTAATCTTAGTTTTTAATCATTGAATGATCTGGCACTGACATACCTCTCAGACTTAATACAGCCATATGCTCCGTCGAGGGGACTTAGGTCCGCTGACCATTCATTGTTAGTTGTCCCTCGTGTAAGACTGAAGAGCAGGGTGACTGCGTTTGCAGTGGCGGGCCCTAGACTTTGGAATAATTTGCCTTTACATGTTAGAAAGGCCCAAACACTTACTGTTTTTAAGTCTAGCTTAAAAACCTACTTTTATAGTATGGCGTTTAACACTGTGTGAGAGCTGCTATTTTATTTGACATTTATTTATTTGACATATTCTATAATGTTTCATAATATTTTTAACTTCGTTATTCTATTTGTCATATTGCCTTATTCATGCTTGTACAGCACTTTGGTAAACGCATGTTGTTTAAAAAAAAGTGCTTTATAAATTAACTTTGACTTGACTTTTAATATCAATATTTTTAATATAAAATATTAAATGCTTTCTATGTGAATATATAGTAAAATATAATTTATTCCTGTGATCACAGCATCATTACTGCAGTCTTCAGTGTCACATGATCTTCAGAAATCATTCTAATATACTGATTTGCTGCTCAAGAAACATTTCTGATTATTATCAATGTTGAAAACAGTTGTGCTGCACAACATTTATGTGGAAACCGTGATACATTTTTTTTTTTTTCAGGAATCTGTGTTGAATAGAAAGTTCAAAACAATATCATTTATTTGAAATAATGAATTTCTGTAGCATTATAAATGTTTTTACTGTCACTTTGGATCAATTTAATGCATCCTTGCTGAATAAAAAAAAAAAACTGGCCTTTTTGGTAGTGCATCACAATCCCACAAACTTTCCCTGTTCGAAAACACTGGGTTATTTTAGGTTATATCAATGAAACAGTCTGTACTTCCTCTGAAATCAATCTGATGGATGTTGTAACATATTATCATTTCCACAGAAGCACATACAGGTCAGTCAGTGTGACATTGACTGCTGTTCTAACAACTGTCAGTTCCTTAATGTCGCATGACCTCTAACTCGGTGATCTAGAAGTGTCAAGCACAGACCATATAAACATCAAGATGCTTTGAAATGGTCCTTTATTTGCATCACTGTTTCACAAGCCAAAGGATCAAAACATATAAAAACAGACAATAGCAAATGCTTAAAAATACAATAAACTTTCAATAATGAACATTATTATTATACAAATGAATTTTGCTGTAGCAGATGCAACATATTGAAATAAGACACACAATATATTGGCCAGGCGAGTATTTAATGTAGTGCATCTGTATAATTCACTCAAACGCTGTTATATGTTTACATCCCCTCTCTAGAACAGGTCGTGTCTCTGGATGCTCAGAACATTGTGTCCGTGTCTTGCGGTGCAGCTCATACTCTGGCTCTGAATGATAAAGGACAAGTGTTTGCATGGGGTCTGGGCTCAGACAGGCAGCTCGGACTTTCGAACATTGAAGATTGTATCCGTATACCCAGGTAGTAAGAAACATGCACCTTTTAACCCCTAGAAGTACTAAATATCTCAGTATTATCGCCTCTTTGATGGGTTTGCCTGTACTGCAAAAAAAAATAATAATAATTTGTTTTACGCTCTATATATTACAATACAGTCACATTTGTTGAGAAACTTTTTTTGGTGTCTATAAGACATGTAAACATATAACACAATTGAATAAAAATCAGCAAGGCTACATTTTCTATTACGAGGTAAGAGATCAGAACTAGATTTGTAATGATTTAAGTTTAATTGTTTTATATACTGTAAAATGTTTTTAAATGATTGGTGTTCAAAAAACATTGATTGATGATTTAATAGAGTATGTTTTTATTCAAAGATGTTATATTCACATGTGTTATACACAAAAATAAAGTTTTTCTTCAAATATGACATATGGAATGTATTTTCTTCAATTCAAATATATTTTATATTTTTGCCCTCCATATATATATATATATATATATATATTTCTATATATTTTCAGAAATATGCAAAAATGGCCAAAAAACATTGGTATAAAATATATTTATGTAAATGAGTTTGCTCTGTTTACAACATATTTTGCATATATTTGACAAAAAAAAAAAATGCTGGATCTGTACCAAAAAACGTGTAGACAAAGATGACGATCATAGTCTAGCTGCATGGCGTAGCCACTGTGTTTCTGTTCTCTCCTCTCAGAACTGTCAAGAGTTTATCAGAGCTTCACATTGCCCAGGTGGCCTGTGGATACTGCCATTCCCTTGCTTTAGCCAGAGGTATGATTCTGACTTAAACACTAAACATTTCTAAACCTGATTATTGTGCCCTCTTTACCCTAATTATGCAACATTATTCCCGCTCAAGGAGGTCAGATATTCTCCTGGGGCCAAAATAAATATGGACAGCTGGGGCTCGGGATGCAGGGAGCCAGCGTCTCCTCCCCACAAGTCATTCAGTCTTTGCAGGGCGTCCCATTTGCCCAGATATCTGCAGGGGGCGCTCACAGCTTCGGGCTCACGCTGTCTGGGGCTGTTTTCGGCTGGGGACGAAACAAGTTTGGCCAGCTGGGCCTCAGTGACAATGATGGTAAAACAAACACTTTAGACATTCATTTGAGTTTTCTCTGGTGTAAAAAGTTGTATGATGGGATGCGTGGTGTTCCTCAGATCGCTATTTCCCTGCCTTACTGAAGACTCTCAGGTCCCAACGGGTCGTTTACGTATGCTGTGGAGAGGACCACACGGCTGTATTAACGAAGGTATGATGGCTTACTATAAGGGCTTAATTATGAACCGTGTAGTTTATGATTACTTATTTAATGCTGTATATCCATTCCATAGAAACGTATACGGGTAGGTTTTGATGAAATCAGGTCAAATTATGTGTATAGCACTTTTCTCAATACACAAAGCTGCTTTGCAGATATTCATGTTAATGTTTATAGTATCTCAGCATATTTATGCCTTATAGTTACATTTAGCAGATTAGAGTTGGACAGTAATATAGTTTATATTTTGCTATGATACAAGGCAAGCAGTTGAGATATGCCATATAGTACAGTGCTTGCATAATTATTATTCTGGAAACTCCAGGTAATTTGCAGCTCTGAAAAATGTTGGCTCTGGAGACTAAAGGTTTCCTGATGGTTTAATTCTTGATTTAATGCCTAATTAAATCAATGATTTAATGCCTTAATTCTCAGTCTTTTGCAGTTAATAGCTTTTCTTCTTACCCAGTTTTTGTGACCCTGCTGCCCCGATTAGCATTTCTTATCCAAAGGTCATGCCTTAATTTTGCTAAATTTATAGTGTTGCATCCTTCCCATGGTCAATAAATAATTTTTAACTTTTTGGTCCATTTCGCCTGTATAAGAAAACCTGCTTAATAATTATGCACATCTTGAGTAGAAGATGTTTTTCTCTTCTAGCCCTCATTACTATTATATATCACTTGTAAGTGATTATAAACAAATTAATAGTAGTTATTAAGATTGATGTGGTTTAAAATGTGTAAAATGAGCTTGGAAAAAAATATGATTATAAGTGTAGTAATATGAGTGTAGTATTTGTATGTGCATAAAGTTGGACGTGCTATATATCCTGCTTTATATAAAGAGCTGGGAGATAATATAGCTACATTTTGTGTTGAAATGTGAATCAAATTTGCGATAAAATATCGCTTTACTTGAGTATACTGTATGTATTTGAATAAAGTTGGACGTACTTGTATATCCAACTTTATATAAAGAGCTGGGCGATAATATAGTTACAATTTGCAATTAAATAACGTGTTAAGTTTCCCAAAAAATATTGATTTACATAAATATGCTATATGTATGCAAATAAAGTTGGGCGCACTTATATATTCAACTTTATATAAAGAGCTGGACAATAATATAGATAGATTTTGCTTTACGTGATTATACTGTTTGTTTGTGTATGTGAAGTTGGACATACTGGTGTATAGGCTACAACTTTAAATAAAGAGCTGAGTGATAATATAATTAAATTTGTGACAAATTTTAAGAAATCAGGCAGTTGAGATTTGCTATATAGTATAAACAGGTTTAGCGCTACATGATTCGTAATTAGTAATTTTGTTTGTGTAGGAGGGAGGTGTTTTTACATTTGGAGCGGGTGGTTACGGTCAGCTGGGACACAACACCTCAAACCATGAGGTGAACCCCAGGAAGGTGTTTGAACTCATGGGAAATGTGGTTGCACATATAGCTTGTGGTAGGTAAGTATCAAAGCATCCATAATGATTGTTTAATTTTATGTCTGTCTTAGTTTTCTGTATGAAAGCTTGAGGCTACTTTCAAGAGTCTCGTATTTCTCATGAAGAACATGAATTGCTTTCGTTTTCACCTGCATGTAAGGCAGCACACTTTGGCGTTCATCCCTTCATCAGGAAAGATTGACTCGTTTGGTCTCGGCGGTAATGGACAGCTAGGAACCCGTTCGACCTGCAATAGGATAAGTCCCGCCCCTGTGAAGGGCTGCTGTCGAGCACATACTGATCCTGTACCTATGGAAGTAGGTGGGTTGTCTACATGAAGTCTTTCAGCAGAATTAATTTCTCTGACAGCTATCCTTCTCAGTGTTTCTCAAATGCATGCAATGTATTGACTTTGATCTTTATGCTGAAGGCTTTGCTCCATGCATGTCAGTAAATCCAATAACTTTTTCTACGCAAATGTAACTCTAGATCACACAGAGTTGAGTTGCACTTATACATGAGCACTTTTGTTCACCCATCGGTGTCCCAGTGTGTATACTGTGAATCTATGTACTGATTCATGGAGCTGATTGAGACTCGCCCCAGGAAAACCATGTTTTGATGTTTCAGATTTGACGGGGTTGTGTATTTCAGAGGCGGAGCAGAGTTTCTGTGTGAAGAGGATCTACGCTGGAGGAGATCAGAGCTTCGCTCACTACGCTTTACCTCAGGTATGAGACGTAGAGGTCAAGGGTCAAACTAAAGGTGATCTAAAATTAGATGAAAAGTGCTATAAATAATGCTGTTATTGGTTAATATTATTTCCCCACGGCTCACACAGCCTTTGTTTCATCAGAAAATTTGAGAAAATTATAACATTTAGATGATGCATCATAAACAATACATTTTTCAGAGCAGCATGTACTGATGAGTAGGGCTGAACGATTAATTGCATTTGCGATAATATCGCGATATGAAAAAACTTGATTTTTCAATCGCAGAGGCTGCAATTACACATAAAGAGATGTGTTCGACTTGAAGATCGATCGGTGTATGACATCAAAGTACAGCGAGAGAAAGCATAAGGAGACGTCCGCGCTCTCTTATAGCTCTCGCAGTACTTTGATGACACACACCCATCGGTCTAAGCAGCGCTGCTTCAAGTCGAGCGCGGGCCATCAGCAGAAAAAGAAAAGAAATAAAACCATAAACAGCCAAAGGACGTGACTTAGAATGGGAGATGGATCGGTTTGTGAAAGGGAAGAGAAAAGCCATAGATGAAGTCGCACAGACCCAGGCAGGTGCTGGTCATTTAAAAGCTAAATGCAGAAAATATGACGAGGCATATCTTGCTCTCGGCTTCACCTTTAATTTCATGTTGCCTTAAAATCATGCAGTGAATGAAGGAAAAAAGTGTGAACATTGAACAACTGCTTAACAATATCCAATGAGATGCTTATATTTACAATAATATTTCTGTGATGGTACCAAAATGAAACGGGAACAACTGTCTAGTTTGTATTTGTTTTATGGTATTATATGGTAAAAGTACAATCCACAGGTATTGTGTTTTGTCAGGATGAAGTTATAAAAGTTATTTCCAGTCTGCCCAAATCCTGTTTTACATGTTAACATAACAGGTCATCGTCCAAAACTGTGAAATGTATTTTAAAAATGTGCCGTATGTGTTAGTTTGTCCAGTTCCCGTTGTAGCGATTAGCCACTCGCTGATGTTCCTGTTTAAATGACTCCACTGTATTGCTGTAGGACGACAGCCCTCCAGTTGATGTGCGGATAACCAGACCTGATGGACAGATATACACGCTCAGTGATGACCTCATCCAAAAATGGCTCAATCACGGCTATGGGAGACTATCACCAGAAATCACCAAGTACTGCTTTTTACATTCATTATTAAATTAAGGTGTGTCGATGAAACTCGGTCTAAGTTTAACCTAAATTCAAATGAAAGCTTAATAAAACAGTCCACCATACTGATAATGTGTTTTATGTCTCTTGTAGTGAGATTGATCTTGTGTTCTCTTCAGCAAGTTGTCTCAATGGAAGCTTTCTGTCTGGAAGGTAACTAAGCCGTTATGCATTTAATACGTTATATTACTTTGTGTAAACCTTATAAATAGCTGATGATCTTTTCTCTAATGAGAGTGTTTTGTTCTGCAGTAATCCAGATCACTACAGCACTAGCAGTAAGTGCTCAGGTGTAGACGTTAACACGGCTCGCCTGCTCTACCACAGACTCATCCAGCCCGATTACCCACAAATCTCACAAATTGTGAGTCACTTGTTTTTTTGTCATTTTATCTCATTCAGAAGACGTACGGTAACTCTAAAGAAGAAGTTTTTCCCAAAATTAATATTTTCTGAAAATGTACTCTCCCTCAGGCCGTCCAAGATTAGGATGAGTTTGTCTCTTCATCAGATTTGGAGAAATGTAGCATTGCATCAGTGTCTCAGCAATAGATGCTCTGTAGTGAATGGGTGCCGTCAGAATGAGAGTCCAAACAGCTGATAAAAACATCACAATAATCCACAAGTAATCCACACCACTCCCGTCCATCAGTTAACATCTTGTGAAGTGAGAAGCTGCATGTTTGTAAGAAACAAATCCATCTTTAAGGCTTTTAAACTTTAGACCTTTGCTTCTGGCCAAAACATGAATCCATAATATTACTTCATCCAGTGAAAAAGTCCATCTCCTGTTGTCCTCTCACATGAAAATCCACCCACATATTTGTTTAGAGCTGTTTCGGACCGTTTTGTCTTGTAAACTGTGCTTGATCTGTGTAGTTTTCTCTCCTGATTCAGATCAGATGACTTTCACAGAAAGCAATATTATGGATAGAGGACTCATATTTTAGCCAGAAGCAGTGATTTGAAATTAAAAACATCTTAATGAAGGATTTGTTTCTTACAAACACGCAGCTTTAACAGGCATTAACTGATGAACTGGAGTGCTGTGGATTGCTTGTGGATTATTGTGATGTTTTTATCAGCTGTTTGGACTCTCATTCTGACGGCACCCATTCACTGCAGAGCATCCATTGATGAGCAAGTGATGCTACATTTCTCCAAATCTGATAAAGAAACAAACTGTTTGATGACTTAAGGGTGAGTAAATATTCAGCAAACTTTCATTATTGGTTGTATTGCTAAGTGATCTTCATTCTTGTTGTAACCAGTGCATGGCTAATCCTTATACAGGTAGCTGCTAGTTTGGAGAAGAATCTCCTCCCCAGATTGAGCAGTTCTCCTCCAGACATTGAGGCTCTGAGACTGTACCTCACGCTGCCCGAGTGTCCACTCCTCAGCAACCCCAACAACTACACAACCCTCACTATTCCCTTCGCCAAGGCCGTCGTAAGCCTGAAGGACGCCCCCCTCAAAGTGCTCGGTATGTCCCGTCTTCTATGAGAGGAGTTCTGTTTGTTAGGCTTCATCATAACACCAAACAATATTTTGGTTGGCCAAAAACAGCTATTTTACCAAACTCGCCCTGTATCATACGTTGACTGAGCACAGAAAGGCTATATGGGACCCTGGAGCACAAAAGCAGTGTTAAGTCGCTGGGATATTTGTAGCAATAGCCAACAATACATTGTATGGGTTAAAATTATTGATTTTTCATTTATGCCAAAAATCATTAGGATATTAAGTAAAGATCATGTTCCATGAAGATATTTTGTAAATTTCCTACCGTAAATATATCAAAACTTAATTTTTGAGTAGTAATAAGCATTGCTAAGGTTTTCATTTGGACAACTTTAAAGGCGATTTTCTGAATATTTAGATTTTTTTGCACCCTCAGATTCCAGAATTTGAAATAGTTGTATCTTAGGACAACAAATATTGTCCTATCCTATCAAACCATACATCAATGGAAAGCTTATTTATTCAACTTTAAGATGATGTATACATTTCAATTAAAAAAAATTGACCCTTATAACTGGTTTTGTTGTCCAGGGTCACATATATAAAGTGAAGCATTTTTAGACTGTTCTTCATTAATGGAGGACACAAATATACTTCACAGACTTCTTTAAGACTTCTTCTCCTGCATCGGAAAATTTCCAGACCAGTTGGATCTTTACATTCTAGGCTGGTTTTGTTTTTTGAAGTGAAAAAACAAGTTTGCAACTGCATGCATGTACACAATGGCCACATTTAAGAATAATTTCTTTCTAAGGGATCATTTTCCCTTTTAATTTAATTAATTAGTTTTAATCACATTAGGGAAATGTCTGAGTCATCATACTTCACCCCAATATTAAATGGAAAACAAAATTATATCTACTAATCTTTTCTTTTTTTCTCATAGTTATTAATGTTGTGCACTGCTGTTTGGGCTGCGTGTGCTGAGCTAAAGATGATCACTGGTAAACTGAAGCGCTCTTTTAACTTTACCAAACGCATTCTATATGAGATACATCAGATATACATCAAATAAACACAATATTACAATGTACAATTGCACAAAAGGCTGCAAACGAACAGCGCGCATCTGAAGTGTCTCTGAAGGAAATAATGCATTATTTATCGGCTTTAAGATATCGGCCAAATTTTCTTATCAGGCCGATACCGATAACAGAAAAAATGAGCATTTATCGGCCGATACCGATATGGTGGCCGATATATCGTGCATCCCTACTTTCACTGAAGAAAGCAATATTATGGATAGAGGACTCATATTTTAGCCAGAAGCAGTGATTTGAAATTAAAAACATCTTAATGAAGGATTTGTTTCTTACAAACACGCAGCTTTAACAGGCATTAACTGATGAACTGGAGTGCTGTGGATTGCTTGTGGATTATTGTGATGTTTTTATCAGCTGTTTGGACTCTCATTCTGACGGCACCCATTCACTGCAGAGCATCCATTGATGAGCAAGTGATGCTACATTTCTCCAAATCTGATAAAGAAACAAACTGTTTGATGACTTAAGGGTGAGTAAATATTCAGCAAACTTTCATTATTGGTTGTATTGCTAAGTGATCTTCATTCTTGTTGTAACCAGTGCATGGCTAATCCTTATACAGGTAGCTGCTAGTTTGGAGAAGAATCTCCTCCCCAGATTGAGCAGTTCTCCTCCAGACATTGAGGCTCTGAGACTGTACCTCACGCTGCCCGAGTGTCCACTCCTCAGCAACCCCAACAACTACACAACCCTCACTATTCCCTTCGCCAAGGCCGTCGTAAGCCTGAAGGACGCCCCCCTCAAAGTGCTCGGTATGTCCCGTCTTCTATGAGAGGAGTTCTGTTTGTTAGGCTTCATCATAACACCAAACAATATTTTGGTTGGCCAAAAACAGCTATTTTACCAAACTCGCCCTGTATCATACGTTGACTGAGCACAGAAAGGCTATATGGGACCCTGGAGCACAAAAGCAGTGTTAAGTCGCTGGGATATTTGTAGCAATAGCCAACAATACATTGTATGGGTTAAAATTATTGATTTTTCATTTATGCCAAAAATCATTAGGATATTAAGTAAAGATCATGTTCCATGAAGATATTTTGTAAATTTCCTACCGTAAATATATCAAAACTTAATTTTTGAGTAGTAATAAGCATTGCTAAGGTTTTCATTTGGACAACTTTAAAGGCGATTTTCTGAATATTTAGATTTTTTTGCACCCTCAGATTCCAGAATTTGAAATAGTTGTATCTTAGGACAACAAATATTGTCCTATCCTATCAAACCATACATCAATGGAAAGCTTATTTATTCAACTTTAAGATGATGTATACATTTCAATTAAAAAAAATTGACCCTTATAACTGGTTTTGTTGTCCAGGGTCACATATATAAAGTGAAGCATTTTTAGACTGTTCTTCATTAATGGAGGACACAAATATACTTCACAGACTTCTTTAAGACTTCTTCTCCTGCATCGGAAAATTTCCAGACCAGTTGGATCTTTACATTCTAGGCTGGTTTTGTTTTTTGAAGTGAAAAAACAAGTTTGCAACTGCATGCATGTACACAATGGCCACATTTAAGAATAATTTCTTTCTAAGGGATCATTTTCCCTTTTAATTTAATTAATTAGTTTTAATCTCATTAGGGAAATGTCTGAGTCATCATACTTCACCCCAATATTAAATGGAAAACAAAATTATATCTACTAATCTTTTCTTTTCTTTTTTTTCTTTTTTTTTTTTTTGCATTGTGACACTTTCTTGCCAAATATGCAAATTTTCTCCCCCAAATTTTCATGCAAATAATGCATGCATATAAAACCAACCAAACTTTAGACTTCAAGATTTTACAGCTACTTCAAACTTTCAGGCTAGCTCGTGGTTAAAATCTGTGGCCTGCGCATTTCACATGAGTGGTTTTTGTTGACATTTTCAATCAATCGTTGTTATTTTTGTGTTTTTTAAGGAAACTGGTGGTCAAAGTTTGAGCCAGCGGTCTTCCAGAGGCTGGTGGAGCTGTACAAGGAGGTGGTGGTGTATCTGCTGCGGATGCAGAAACTGGGAATTCCTCTTTCTGAACAGAGGATCTTCACCTGCTTCCTGCACACCTCACTCAAATTCCTGGAGGTCCTCCACTCGGTGAGCACCACAGTTGTAAACGTAGACATTGGCTGTGCCCCAATTCACATAACATCCATCCTAAATACTAAAATTAGAATTAGTGTGTCCCAAATCATAGTACATTAAAAGAGTATGCCATCATTTATATTATATACTCTGATGTTCTTTACATTATTCAGGAACATTAATCATTTTAGTGTGTGTCGCATAAATTTGTGAATTGGAACACATCCTGTCTTTTGAAAAAGGAAATTCTGTAATATTGCTTTACATTTAGCAGTTAGCAGATGCTTTTATCCAAAGCTATTTGTCAAAGAACCAACGATAGTCATAATGCACAGTTGCAGCTTTATTATGCAACTAGATTAGGAAGCAGGCTAGAGAAGAGGTGAAATGCAGTTATTTTTATTTTTTATTATTTGCTAATATCATTCTGATTTTCGTGCTGCAGGTTAATGAGCGTGCTGGCCAGATCATCCAGTATGACAAGTTTTATATTCATGAGCTGGATGAGCTCATTGACATCAGGAATGATTATGTCACCTGGTTTCAGCAGCAGATGTTCTCTGTGGTGAGTTTTCTGCATTGTTCAAAGGAAATCATTATACACTTCTGAATTTTATGATAATTTACAGTAACTACATTGTGAAGTGTGTAAATCCTTTGCTACTAACTGCACCAAACTGAATTGGGTCATGTTTGAAACTTACTATTATTTTGGATGATCTGTTTGCTGCCACTAGTGGTTTAAAAATGATACTTTTCTGCATCTTTCAATCTGTGAATTACCGTATTACCAAAATATGGTATTACCAAAATACAGAATTACCAATGTTTTTGCATTGTTGAGAGAAAATAACAGACAAAAACACCGATAATTCACATCTGTCACATTTTATTATTTAATTCTATAATAATGTAAAATACCAGTAAATAAAATGTTAAAACATTTACAAACACTATCCACCTTTTCTTGCCGTAAAAATGGGTTGCGGCCTTTTGTAAATTCTATGGGTCTAGCTTCTGATCTCATCCGCCTTGGATTGTTTTGGTTATTTTCTATGAGTTTGTGGATATGCTCGGCCCTGGCAGCTTTTAGAGCCTGTCTATAGCTGGACATACTGTTTTTCCACGCAATTCTAAAAACTTCCAAGTTAGTTTTTCTCCATTTGCGCTCAAGACTACGAGTTTTTTTCTTGAGAGAATGGGTATTACTGTTGTACCATGGTGCAGTATGTTTTTCTCTAACCTTTTTCAATTTGATGGGGGCAACAGCTTCTAATGTATTAGAGAAGATAGTGCCCATGTTGCTAGTTATTTCGTCTAGTTCAATGTATCATCTTAATTGTGAACATTGAGTTTTACTGTTTACTGCACGTTGTTATTCTTCTCGTTATTTCCCTATAGCGGCTAATAAACTTGAAGAAAAAGGTGGATAAACATGTATTTTATTTATCCTCACTCCACAATAAATGCTTTAAATTTGACTATTCAGAAAAAAAAACAAGAATGAAAAATGTAAGTATAAAATATAAAGATAAATTTTAGTGGTATTCATTATAAACAACATGTGTTGTAAACGCTAGACCAAAACTTAATTGCCAGCTTGTGGGAAATGTGCTATACAAATAAACTTAAGCTCACTTCTCTCTATGATTCAGCACAAAGTGTTTAGTGCATTTAGGTTAGGTGATGAATCATCTGAAGCACGTTTCAGATGATAAAAAATGCAACTTAAATTCCAGTAAATACAGTAGTCATAATGCTGTGGACAGACATACAATAACATCCTCACATTCTCCTGTCTCTCGTTGTCTGTTTTATGCAGGTCATGAACTCTCAGGTGACCATGTGCCAATACCCATTTGTTTTTGACGCTCAGGCAAAGACGGCGCTGCTTCAGACTGATGCTGTGATCCAGATGCAGGTGAGAGTGATCTGCCTCATCTGATGATTTGACCATGTTTTACCGCGGTGAGCTGACAGTGCTGTTTGTGATCAGATGGCGGTGGATCATGCTCAGAGACAGAACTTACACTCTCTGTTCCTGTCCGGTGGAGGAGTGGAGTCAGTAAACCCCTGCCTCATCCTCATCGTACGCCGAGAAAACGTGGTCGGGGACTCCATGGAGGTGCTGAGGAAGTCCAAAAACGTTGATTACAAGAAGCCGCTCAAGGTAAATGAGTTGGTGTCAATCTGTTCCTCTTTAGTGCTGCTTTGGCGGATTTTAATTGTGTTATTCTGCAGGTGATCTTCGTTGGAGAGGAGGCCGTAGACGCTGGCGGTGTGAGAAAAGAGTTCTTCCTGCTCATCATGAAAGAACTCTTGGACCCTAAATATGGGATGTTCAGATACTACGAGGAGTCCAGACTCATCTGGTTCGCTCACAAGGTACAGTAAAAAAAGCACAAATGCCCACACTCGGTGTCCTTCAAGAAAAAAAATTCTAAAGTCGTTTAGGACCCAACGAAATCCGTTTATTTTTTCCTACATTTTCTCTTTTTTTTTTCTTTTCTGGATTCCTTTTTTTTTTTTTTTTTTTTGGTCAATGGTTAAGTAAATGTTAGTAATCAAAACAAGTTTAAAAAACAAATTACATTTTTAGGTCTCTATGAAATACCCTTTTTCTAGAATTTTTACCAAATTCTGTTTTTTGTTTAAATTTTTCTGAATTCCATTTGAATTGTTAAATAAAATTTTAATAATCAAAAAACATGTCTAATCATCTGAATTCATAAAAACATTTTTTTTTTACAATAATATAAAAGGTTTAATTTTTTTCAGAAATTCTGTGTTGTGTATATTAAGCCTTAAAACATTAAGAATTTAATTAATCTTTTAGTCGAATGTCAATTAAACAAACCCATTCAATTTTTGGCAAACAAAATGTATTGAAGTGAATCGAAAACAAGTTGCTTGTGAAAATGACAATCTTATAACAAATATATACTATATGATATAATATATATATATATGTGTGTGTGTGTGTGTGTGTGTGTGTGTGTGACCCTGGACCACAAAACCAGTCATAAGGGTCAATTGTTCGAAATAATATGAATAAATAAATAATTGAATAAATGAGCTTTCCGTTGATGTATGGTTTGTTAGGATAGGACAATATTTAGCCGAGCTACAACTATTTGAATATCTGGAATCTGAGGGTGCAAAAAAATCTAAATATTGAGAAAATCGCCTTTAAAGTTGTCCAAATGAAGTTCTTAGCAATGCATATTACTAATCAAACATTAAGTTTTGATATATTTACGGTAGGAAATTTACAAAATATCTTCATGGAACATGATCTTTACTTAATATCCTAATGATTTTTGGCATAAAAGAAAAATCGATAATTTTGACCCATACAATGTATTGTTGGCTATTGCTACAAATATACCCCAGTGACTTAACACTGCTTTTGTGCTCCAGGGTCACATATATATGTACATGCCTCACTCACAAGGCATATCAGATATGCTACTGATGATGTTACTGTAATGTAAGATGAGAAAATGTCAATCTCACACATGGCAGACATTTGAAGACATTGACTTGTTCCATCTGATCGGTGTGGTTTGTGGATTGGCCATCTATAACCTCACTATAGTGGAGCTGAACTTCCCACTAGCGCTGTACAAGAAACTCCTGAAGAAAACTCCCACTCTAGAGGACCTGAAGGAGCTCATGCCTGACGTAGGGAGGTGGGTTTGTTTCAAATGAGACTTTGATTTTCTGTGTTGTGCTTAATATTTCCAGAGCATAAAGGGCTCAGATTATGAAATATCAAATGTACCTTGACTGTTTGAGATGTTAGTTTTAGGTCACAGTGCTTTAAAACTTTCTTCCCAGTCCATAAACTTCTGACGCAGCGTCGGCGCCACGGGGGGGGGGGCTGAGGGGGACCGGCCTGGCCACCTCGGTCACTGTGCCCCCTCACCTCTGGTGCCGTCTCCTTAGTGGGCGCCCGGATTTTAGTCGGTGAGGCAAGGTACTGCCCTGGGAAGGTTTCCCAGGCTGTTAAATACACAGATTAAAAGCTAAATGTTTTCATTTCGGTTCGTTCTTAGCAAAAAAATAAATAAAAATTTTCGTTCAGGTTATGCAGAGCAAAATAAGAACGGTGCTGCATTTAGAAAGAATTCTTATTAACTTTGCTATTATTCTTGAATTTTCAAACTGCTAACACTTTGCACTTTGCAGTTTCGAATTATGCCTTTACTGTATGACCAAAAATGACGGAGTAGTCTATTTGATGTTTCAGCTGTTTGATCGCACCAGCGCCTCACGCGCACACTATATAAGCTACTGCATTCATTGGAAACAGCACAGCCGTTCACCGTGCTGTTCGGCGTGAGACCCGCTCCACTGTGGCA
>NW_015506158.1:404302-406295 GCF_001515645.1 Sinocyclocheilus grahami
GTGTATTTATAACATCAATTACTAGGCCTACAATCTTTTTTTCAGAAATGGAAGTAACTCAAAATGTTGTGTGTTTGTAATTTTAATATTTTTATCTATAGGCCTATACAGCAAAACTACAGAGCTTCCAATAGGTTATTTAATGGAGCTGTAAACACGGGAATCTCAGACCGCATGCAATCTTTGACGAACACCCAATTCATATATCAAACTAGGCTATATGTTATTAAATTGTACGTAGGCTATATATCAGATTATTTTATTTACAAGTTTCATGTTTGTGTTTATCCCGTTTTTTCCCCCGTTGCATCTGAAAATTACTTTAAATTTTTTTTTTTCAAAGCATCATTCATTTAGTCAAAACATATAATGCAATGCAATACAATGAAGATTGAGAATTGTACCTCAAAAGCCTGATGTTCATATTTGACACTCGCATCAGAATGCATGTAGTAGATTGTGTACAACATATCGTTCAGCAAAGTTTTGATCATTTAGAGGCCATGTGTGAATGTGTGCATCAAATATAATACTGTTAGCTTTATAGGGTTAAGTAATAATCTTGGATTAGTTTAAATGTGATCCTCACCAATGGTTTTCTCTATCTGTGTCTGTGGATCTTCAGGAGTCTTCGGCAGCTGCTAGATTATACGGAGGATGATCTGGAAGACACTTTCTGCCTGAATTTCACAGTAAGAACAAGCTGTTTGTACATAATGTCTGTGCGTGATTCCGTGATTCATTTTAAAAAAATACATGCATAAATGGTCATTTTTATTTTATGATGACAGGTAACAGAGGAACACCACAGAGCCACAGAGGTATTGGAGCTGGTTCCCAACGGGACAGACATCAGCGTCAACAAGTCCAACAGGTATTATATGCACCATAATATAATACATTCACTCAACACGTCTGTTGTTTGACACTAACTGACTTCAGTTCACATATAGACTCCAGTATTTGTGATTTGATTTATATTTTTGCCTAACTAAATGGTTTAACCTATTCAACCTATCCAGGCAGGAGTTCGTCAATGCCTACGTCGATTATATATTCAACACCTCCGTGGCTCCTCAGTTCAGTGCTTTCTACGCAGGATTTCACAAAGTGTGTGGAGGGAAAGTTCTAGAGCTTTTCCAGCCAAGTGAACTGCAGGCCATGGTCATAGGAAACACCAATTATGACTGGAAGGAGTTAGAGAAGGTAAAAATTAACTGTGGATGAACTGTACCAGCTGATAGTGTCATTTGCTCAGACTGCAGCTGGTTTTGTGCTGTAAACCGACAGTGTGTGTTTGGTAGGGTTGGGTATCGTTTGAATTTAATCGATTCCGATTCTTATCGATTCCCAGTTTCGATTCCAATGTGGTTAAAAACATGAAGTCAAATATTTAGATATCAAACATATTTATTCTGTCTCTTTTTGCAAAACATTTAATTGCTGCTAAATACCATGAACAAAAATCATCCGGCTACATAAAAACTGGAGCTGCATGATTCTGGATAAATTTAGACTTTTTTTTTTTTTAAATGGAGATTGTATAATTCTCTCACAATTCTGAAGAAAGAATATTAGACAACTAAACAAAATCTCATGAAATTTATGAATGAAATGATTCAATGACTCACTCAGTATTTACTTGTTTCATTACTGGATGAATCAGTGTTTTTGAATGAATCTTTTGAATGAATGATTCAAATACAAATACATTTTTAACAGCCCCTTTTTTCCACATAAAAATAAAATATGCGCACACAGGAATTTATAAGTGGAATTGAAATTTTAATTTTACAACATGTTTCCGATTCTGTAATTGGAATTGATTTTTGATTCCCAAGCCTAGTGTTTGGAAATGTTTTGCTACTGTAGTTTGTTGAGGTTGTAAATGTTCTGCGTGACTGTATTGATTCTCAGAGCACAGAGTATAAGGGCGAGTACTGGGCCAATCACCCCACCATCAAGATATTCTGGGAAGTGTTTCACGAGCTGC
>NW_015506158.1:406305-408569 GCF_001515645.1 Sinocyclocheilus grahami
TTTTTCTGCAAGTGTCTGAGAAAACCAGCGCGTCTGATTTCGCTCCCTTGGTGGCAAAGGGATCTCATTATAATATTATAAACATAACATTTTTATTCCTATCTATATTCTGTTTTTATTGAGGGGTTTGTTCATATATTATTCACCTGATTTATAAAACATTTTATTCCTGAATAGTGAAATGTGTTTTTATCTGTTGACAGTATTTTCTGATTTATGAAGCGATAAAAAGAGAAACCCAAAGCCCCTCCGTAAAACCTTTAATTCTAATATGTCAACAAAATCAAACAAGGACAGTTTTGAATGTGGCTTTTCTGGAAATGTATGCAAATTAGTGAATATTCAATGAGATACTCATGTGCATAACATTTGACAGGAAACATAACATTTGCAGAAAACTTTTGTCTTAGTGTACTGTGATTAATCACCTGGGCAAAGTATGGTGTTTAAGTAACTTTACCTAGCTGTCTCTGAATGGTTATGCTCAGAACCTCAAGCTCACGTTTTGATGTTGTCTTCCTGTCATTTACACTAGTGTTCCTCACGGGCAGCGACCGAATCCCCATCCTGGGCATGAAGAGCCTGGTGTTAGTGATCCAGCCCACCTGTGGCGGAAAGCACTATTTCCCTGTAGCACACACATGCTTCAACCTGCTGGATCTGCCCAAGTACACTAATAAGGAGACACTCAAAGAGAAACTGCTACACGCCATCGAACACACCCAGGGCTTCAACCTCGTCTGACGTCAGCGAGCACAAAACGAGCAATCCGACCGTATGTGAGACACAGGTACCACACGCTTCAGCCTGCAGAAACATTTGCGTACTCCATTGTGTGACTGCTGCCTTCGAGTTGTTTTCAAAATTAGCAAATGTTTATTATGCATCTGAATTATCATCAGTTACGATTTGAATAAAGACACTTATCTGCAAAAACAGTGTCCCAGTGGCACTGAAATATGTAAACAGTATTTGTATATCAGAGTTTTGATACTTACTCAAAGTTTGGATATTTGTGTGCTAGTGAGCATTAAACGATTTCTCCTTTTTTCCCCTCTTTCTTTATCTCTTTTTTTTTTGGAGTGGAAGAGGGGAAATAGTTATAAATGTAAATACTAAAATACTGGAAATTGGCTGGAAATGTACTCACTCTCAAGCCATCCAAGATTAGGATGAGTTTGTTTCTTCATCAGATTTGGAGAAATGTAGCATTGCATAAGTGTCTCACCAATGGATGCTCTGCAGGGAATGGGTGCCGTCAGAATGAGAGTCCAAACAACTGATAAAAACATCACAATAATCCACAAGTAATCCACAGCCCTCCAGTCCATCAGATAATGACTTGAGAAGACAAAAGCTGAAACAAACCAATCATTAAGATGTTTTTAACTTCAAACTGTTGCTTCTGGCTAAAATACGAGTCCATAATAACGCTTCCTCCAGTGAAAAAGTGCATCTCCTGTTGTCTCTCACATCAAATCAGTTGTCTTTCCTTCTCAAGTCATTAACTGATGGACTGGAGTGCTGTGGTTTACTTGTGGATTATTTTGATGTTTTTATCAGCTGTTTGGACTCTCATTCTGACGGCACCCATTCACTACAGAGCATCTATCGCTGAGACACTGATGCAATGCTACATTTCTCCAAATCTGATGAAGAAACAAACTCATCCTAATCTTGGACGGCCTGAGAATGAGCACATTTTCAGCTAATATTCATTTCTGGGAGAAACGCTCACACTACAGTAAGGTTCTATACATTAACATCAGTATCATAAACGAAAAATGAACAACTATATTTTACAGAATTTAGAAATTCACCATAGTGAACAAATTAATAAATGTTAATGTATAAATACACTGTTGTTCATTATTCATTCAAAATGCATTAACTACTGTTATATTGTATTACTGTTAAAATTAATATGTAAAAATTACACAGATTATGAAATGCTATTGTTTATTAACGATAGTATTTAACTAATGTTAGCATTACAAAACCTTTGTTTTTTATTTTAATTAATTACATAGAATATGATTTTATTCTAAATGACTTCACAAACTAACGCCTCATGGATGCAACAGATACTAAGATGTTGGATTTGCTAAACGTTGTGTGACTTTTTTGAAAACATTTTGGCATATTGTTCAGATTCACTTCAGGATGTACTGGATGAATATTGATGCAGAATCATTTTGTTCTGCACATAATTTTGTTCAAAGGAAGTGGTGTGTGTCCTTGCAGGATCTTGAACCACTTTTGTG
>NW_015506158.1:408611-409184 GCF_001515645.1 Sinocyclocheilus grahami
TGATGAAAACGCTGTTATAATGTTCATATACTGGAGTGGCAGTGCAAAGTCTTACGGGTGTTTAGAAGTTTGCATGATTACAGAATCAAATAAAATGCCACTGATAACGTTCTAAGTAATAATTTATGTCCAATACAAATAATGAGTTTGATTCGAGTTCAAGTTAAACTCCATCAGTCTTAACCCGCTCATCACACACGTGTGTGAGATTTAGTTGCTGTGCCGTTGTGTGAGTGCTGAAGGAAGCAGTCAAACAAATGCTGACATTTTTCCTGTGTTTGTAAGTTGTAAATAAACACATTTTTTTCTAGATTTGACGTCGTGATTTTTTCCCCTTTTTTCTTTAGTTGGATTTAGTGGATCGTTTGAAAGCTTGTTGCCACCATGAATTGAGAGACTCCAAATTGACAACAAAAAAAATAAATGAGATCAAAACTCTCAGAAAAGAAAACAGGACTTTTAAATTTAATCCAAAACTTAAGTCCACAGTGTGAGATACAAATTGCAATATACACTCACTGGCCACTATATTAGGTACACCTTGCTAGTACCGGGTTGGACCCCTTTTTGCCT
>NW_015506158.1:414216-418564 GCF_001515645.1 Sinocyclocheilus grahami
GTGTGTGTGAGAGAAAGAGTGTGTGTGTGAGAGAGAGAGAGTGTGCGTGAGTGTGCGTGCGTGCACGTGTGAGAGTGTGTGTGTGCGCGTGTGTGTATCTTACAGAGGCAGCCGACCAGTCGTTTGTTATTGATGCTGGGAACGATATGAGGGTCGTCTCTGGTTCCAGTGTATTCCTTTGGCTTGAATATGCTGTATGGATCCTGTATAACAGATGATAGGTGGTTCAGAATGAAAACTATACACTGGTCAAACAGAAGGTCATTGTGTGTGTTACCTGGCCTTTCTTCATGGCCTGCAGGACGCGTCTCTCCAGCCCCGCTGCCTGCTCTTCATCTGTCGGAATGCCTGAAACCAGAAAACAGATCGATGGTAAGACAGTGATATGCTTGAGTAAAAGCGGACGAGTGCAACCAGAGCCCTGGAGGACAAAAGATAAGAGAAAATATCTGCCATTAATACGGTCAAAAAAATACTTTTTTTTTTTAATTTAACTGTGAATACAGTAAACAATTTCATATACTTTTTTAATTTAAATATAACCTATTATGCCCCAGTCAAATATTCTCATTGAAATGATAATGGCATTACATCATAATCTTGAGATTTATCCTCAAGGGATCAAAGAAGAATCTTCTAAGAAAAACAAATAACTGTATTAATAAAGTTTATACTGCAAATGCATATGCATTTATATTCTATTTTAATAACGTTTTTTAAAAGTGTTATAAAAATTATTTAAACGTAATCTTTTACTCTACATAAACAAAACAAAAATATAATGCTTAACAGACCATGCACATTCATACACTTAAAGATTTTCACTCAGAAATTTTAAGTAAATTTCACAATGATTTACGAATAAATAGCAAGAAGCTGATTTTTTGTATTTGTAAAAAAGTATTCCAATAATCTTTCTTTTATCAATTTTTACAAAAACTATTTTTTACAGTGTATATCAGTGTTAGTGTATATCAGTGTTATTATTTTATAATATTTATTCTTTGGTGGGAACAAAAAAACTGAATTGTGCAATATAAACATGTATTACATTTTATTAATATTTTGATTTTGTTTTCATTTCAATTTTTAAGTTGTAGTCAATGTGTTTTTTTTGTTTGTTTTTTTCATTGAGTATGTATGGTCTAATTCTTATTTTAGTTTTTTTTAGTACAGTACAAGTTAACCTAAATGAAAAAAAATAAATATATACTTTTTTTTGTTACAAAAAAAGTTGCAAAAGTTTATGTATTTTATTTCAAGTGACGATTTTCTAATGGTTTTAGTTTAAGCTTCATTACTTATACTTGCATGTACATTCACTAATTATTAGTTATACAGACAATAATCTTAATGTTACTAATGTAAAAAGTGTTACTGCAAATAGTTTTGTTTACACTTGGTCTGGAGTGCGAGGACACCACTTGTCCACTAGGTGTCGCCAAACTGCGGGTAAATAAAGCGGCGCCGTCCATGAGCCGCAGTAAGTGGCGCACGAACATGAGTTTAGTGCCAAGAAAGGCCAGAGCTCGGCCTCCACAGCTTAAAGAACAAGTGACCTTGATTAAACGCGCTCCGTATATATCATACGAGCCTCCACGTTATCGCTTTAAGTCATGTCTAGCCTATTTAACCCTACTTTCAAGTGTTCTTCGAGCAGTTGTCAGAGCATTAATGTGTCACTCTTTCAGAAATATCGAATAGGACTGCATATTGCTTTATTTTTGTACGTGCATGAATAATATCAGTAGTTTATCGTGCTGCTTCGTTTCTCTAGAAATCCCTGTATGTCTCTCACCTTTACCGGCCATCGCACGCTGAGCTGTTTTCATTATAATATGTTGTCTTCCCTTCAGAGTCAGGCGACAGGCCCTCAGGAGGACTTTACTTGCCATGTTGACTTCAAACTCTAGGTCTTCAGTGCGCGCACAACTGTCTGTGAACTGGAGTCAGTGAAAGCCAATAGAATGATTGACACATGGGACTGACCAATCACAGAGCGGCTCCGCTGGACTTTGACCAATGAACGAACACACCGTTGAGGAAGAGCGGACAGGTGTGTAACTGGAGAGGACTGTAGAATAAAAGTGACACAGATAAAAATTAAAAAGTGAAATCTGTTCCGACTTTAGTTCTGTCCGAAGAAAAACCGGCAGATTTAACAGATGAAACTAAAATATTAAAAATAAAATAAATAATAAATTAATGCAAAAATGCCTTTAGCTCCGTCTCAAGGAAAACCGGCAGATTTAAACAGATAAAATAAAATACAATTAAATAAATAAATATAAATGCATTTAAAAATTGCATTTAGTCACATCAGAAGGAAAACCGACAGATTCAAATAGATTAAATAAAAATTAAAAAAAATAATATATACAATTAAAATACAATTTTTTATATATAAATAAAATGTAAACGGATTAAATAAAAAATAAAGTTAAATAATAGATTCGTGAAAAATGCCTTTAGTTCCGTCAGAAGAAAAATCTACAGATTTAAAGAGATTAAATAGAAAATTAAAAATTAATAAATACAACTAAATTAATACACGAATAAAAATGACTTTAAATAAATAATGTAGTTCTGTCATAAAGAGTGAAATGCTCCATTAATATGTTAGATGGAAATATTGTGCATTATGATGCAGTCTGTAGCGTAATCCACTCTGTCTGAAATAGTTTGAGCTGCAGTTCAGTTCAATAGAAATCCGCTGAAAGCATCCACTCATCTCATGCCATTGAAGTCAATCTTCAATTTATCAGTATATATTGTAATAAATATTTAAGAAGTGATTGCTGTATCTGATTGTGTTAGTAGTCTACAGTGACAGTCGATGGGAGAAGCAGAGCAACAGAGTTAAAGAGGGTAAACTTTATCATTCAGCTGCAATAGGCATTTTCAAAATGATATAATAAATGATCTGTGGAGTATTTTGAGCTGAAATTCTGACACATTCTGGGGACACCAGAGACTTATATTACATATTGTAATAAGGGGCATAATATGTCTCCTTTAATTGATGCTATATGCATAAAAATGCATTATTTATTACACATTATATTCATTAAAATAATCTTTATAATCATTTATTGTGCCAATCTGCAGGCTTGAAACTCATATTTCAACAAAAAATCCTTCTGATTGGACATTTAAGGCATAGAAAGCATCACTGCTGAACATTAATGTCAACATATCTTACCTTTCTGCAAAGCAAACTAAAACAGACCAAGTCAACGTTATGCATAATGGTGACACGTAGTAAATGACAGGTCAGTGTTCTGATTCTTTCCTCTATATGTGGAAGAATAGAATAGGATAAGAATAGAACGACAGAAAATATGCATTTATATTTCATAGTTCCTGAACTTCTGTAAAAGGCCTGAGGGAGCTTCACCAGCCCAGCGAAGCCTGTGATGCCAAAAATCATCTGTGAAACAGAGACACTAGGGTAAAAAAACAAATAACTGAAGAATTATAAATAGCCACCACAAAGAAATCTCTTACAGGATTCAGACGGTTTCTCTCCATTCACGTTCACTGGATCTGGATCTTTTGCAGCTTCAAGCATCGGCTCTTTCTTGCTCCTTACGGCCCAATGCATTGACTGAGATTTCATTTTAGGAAACGCATTCATGAGTTATTAAAAATTGCACGACAGAATGCAGTGTTAATTTTCCATGCATTCGTTCATCACCAGCGTCCTGTCATTCAAAGCAGCGACTAACACTCACTGTTTTAACAGAGTCACTGAGCACTCGCGGAACGAGATTGCAATTCGACTTTGGAGCCAGAGATTGTAATTCTTTCTTTTCTTCTCATCCATGAGAACCTCTTTAGCCTCCTGTAACTTCTGGAACTCCTCCACTGCAAAAAGTGTGTGAGAAACAGATTCAAACGCTCGCGAAAGACATGGCAGTGTGAGTGAGTAAGTGTGTGTGTGTGTGTGTGTGTGTGAGTGTGAGTGAGTGTGTGTGAGTGAGTGTGTGTGTGAGCGTGTGTGTGAGTGAGTGAGTGAGTGAGTGTGTGTGAGTGAGTGTGTGTGTGAGCGTGTGTGTGAGTGAGTGAGTGAGTGAGTGTGTGTGAGTGAGTGTGTGTGTGAGCGTGTGTGTGAGTGAGTGAGTGAGTGAGTGTGTGTGAGTGAGTGTGTGTGTGAGCGTGTGTGTGAGTGAGTGAGTGAGTGAGTGTGTGTGAGTGAGTGTGTGTGTGAGCGTGTGTGTGAGTGAGTGAGTGAGTGAGTGTGTGTGAGTGAGTGTGTGTGTGAGCGTGTGTGTGAGTGATTGTGAGCGAGTGTGTGTGTGTGTGTGAGAGTGTGTGTGTGAGTGAGTGAGTGTGTGTGTGTGTGTGT
>NW_015506158.1:419122-431534 GCF_001515645.1 Sinocyclocheilus grahami
GTGTGAGCGTGTGTGTGAGCGTGTGTGTGAGCGTGTGTGTGAGTGAGTGAGTGCGAGTGCGTGCGTGCGAGTGAGTGAGTGCGAGTGTGCGTGTGTGTGTGTGAGTGTGAGTGATTGAGTGAGTGAGTGATTGTGTGTGTGTGTGTGTGTGTGTGTGTGTGTGTGAGTGAGTGTGTGTGTGAGTGTGTGTGTGTGTGAGTGTGTGAGTGTGTGTGTGTGTGAGTGTGTGAGTGTGTGAGTGTGTGAGTGAGAGTGTGTGAGTGTGTGAGTGTGTGTGTGTGTGAGTGTGTGAGTGTGTGAGTGTGTGAGTGAGAGTGTGTGAGTGTGTGAGTGTGTGTGTGTGTGAGTGTGTGAGTGTGTGAGTGTGTGAGTGAGAGTGTGTGAGTGTGTGAGTGTGTGTGTGTGTGAGTGTGTGAGTGTGTGAGTGTGTGAGTGAGAGTGTGTGAGTGTGTGAGTGTGTGTGTGTGTGAGTGTGTGAGTGTGTGAGTGTGTGAGTGAGAGTGTGTGAGTGTGTGAGTGTGTGTGTGTGTGAGTGTGTGAGTGTGTGAGTGTGTGAGTGAGAGTGTGTGAGTGTGTGAGTGTGTGTGTGTGTGAGTGTGTGAGTGTGTGAGTGTGTGAGTGAGAGTGTGTGAGTGTGTGAGTGTGTGTGTGTGTGAGTGTGTGAGTGTGTGAGTGTGTGAGTGAGAGTGTGTGAGTGTGTGAGTGTGTGTGTGTGTGAGTGTGTGAGTGTGTGAGTGTGTGAGTGTGTGTGTGTGAGTACCTGTTTTTCTATTCTGGTGGGGACTTAAACGTGTATTACACACAGACTCATGGGGACATCTATTTACCTCCTTCATTAATGTTTCATCAGTAGGACTTACAAAAAGGACTTTGTAATCTTTTCATAATGTTAGTTTAGGTTAGTGCAAACCAAAAATATACATAAACAAATATTTAAATGAATAAATTTACAATTATTTAATAAAAACTTAAATGATCAACATTTAAATTGGTTAAAAAATCTCCAAAAAGTATTTTAGTCATTCATTAAAAATTGTGTGAACACAATCCACTAAAAATGAATTTTTAAATATTTAATTTGTATTTATTTATTTATTGAAATGTATATTTAAAGTATTTTTAATTAATTGTAAATCACATTTGTATCCCTTTCATTTTATTTATTTCTTTCATGATTTTATAGGCATTACTAAATACATTTTTCAAAATTATTATTTAAAATAAACATACTTTTAAAGTATTTAAATGACTTTTTTCTTGTAAAACGAATTACATAATTTTATTTTTATTTAATTCATGATTTTATAAGACTAACTTCTTCTTGTAAATTCTTTTTTAAACTCAAGAACTGTCTAAGATCTGGCATTATATCGGTCATAGCCTATTGGAAAACCCAAATCAATCGACAACTGGGAAAGTTTTTGGACAAAATGCATTGCAACTCATTAATAAAGTACATTAATATAGTAATCATTCAGAACTATGGTGCATTTCAAAGTACCTCGGTATTGGTGCAACGTGTCTCAGCTTCTCTCTTAATGCAAAACCAAAAGAAACAGATTGCATCTTTGCACAAAAATATGAATTATTCTCTCTACCTGCTTTGGGGTTCTCTGGGTGTTTGTCGGGATGGCAGGCCAGAGCTCTCACTTTAAACTCATTGACGATCTGTTCAGTCTATGGAGCATGCATATACATTTGTGTCAAGATTAGCATGTGCTGACTCTGTCTGTTTAGTCAGTTATTATTACCACCAGCATGATGTTGTCAGTCCCTCACATTAAAGCACCAGGCTGTTCTGCTGTCATAATGATTAGATGTGTAAAACGTCTTATTCTGTCACATACACGTCCATGCAATTAGTCTATCAAATATTTTTACATTGATTGTTTACAAAAGGTGAAATGCACATTTTCAAACGCACGCTCTAAAAGCACTGTTATGGTTTGTAGTAAGTTGTGTTCATCGCATAATCCTCCAGATCCTCCTTTCTGCAGCTCAGTATCGCCTCCATGCCTCCTGCACTCAAGCGCAACACGAAACTACCGTAAACTCCCGTGAACGAGTGCTTCTGTCAGGCGGCCGCAGTCAACAGAGCGCGCATGCGCGTTAGTATTCGGAGCTTTACGGTAGAAGTGCTTTTAAACGACCTGCGTGACACAGACGCTCTGACTCATACTAAAATACCATACTTGTGACTTAAAGGTCCCATATTGTCAAAACTGAAATTTCCTGGCTTTTTTCATGATAACTGAGGTCTAGGTGCTATCAAACTAGCATATAAGTTTCTAAACAGTCAGTCCACAGTTAAATGCACTCAGCCTGCATAAAGTAGCTGTGATTTTTCACAAACCGTTGTGACTTCCGTAAAGAGTTGACGTCAGAACTACACAGTCGCCGCCTTCAGTCACCCCCCCGAGCCCCGAGCACCGTCCCACTCTCCTTTAGCCACACCCCCAGACAACATCACCTCCATGCCATTGCTGAGCAACAACAACAACAACACGGAAACATGTCGAAAAGGTTAACTTTAACCACGAAACCAGATCGGACGACCTGTAACGTTACACGTTATACTCAAAGGATGGACGATCTGACAGGATTGTTACATGTTGCATTTTTGACGGTCGTTTCTGTCCAGTCCGCTCGTTTTATCGCGTTTAACCACGGCTGTCGTCGGTTTTTTGTCTGGCAGTGGCAGCAGATATGCGATCAGATTTCTAATTTGAGGCTGTATTACGTCGATTCTGGCACCCAACATCACAACAAGATGATATTTTAAGCTCATGTAGCCGAATCTGCGCTGGTTTGAATGGGCCGCCTCTAGTTTCTCCTTTGTTGTGCTGCCTGCAGCTAGCGCTGTGACGTCGCTGACCCTAGTTACCTGTGGTTGACCTGGCCGTGCATCACTCAGAAAACAACAGGCCAATCAGAAGAGAGGCTCATGAATATTAATTAGACGTACCAAAATCGACCTGTTATCAGCAGAGCTCCCGAGAAAGGAGCTGTAAAAATATATTGAGATGGTTTTTGGTACTTATAACGCAAATATATATTCTTACGGACATCAAGACTTAAAATAAAACTCCAGAAAGGTGTACAATATGGGACCTTTAAACCTGTGAAATAGTGAAAACGCAGGTAACGGCTGAATTCAACCAAATAGTATTACCCTGACATTTTCACATTTTTCGCTTTAATAGTACGTGATTCAAAAATTGTCGCGTAATTTACAGAATACCATGGTATTGTATGTAAACATAATAATGGCGATAAAGTACTTTAAATGTAAAGCATCTTATTAGTTTGTTTAAATGTAGAACATTTAAAATAAACAAACAAAAGAAAAGCTTTCAAGTATTCTATGCATTCGGTTTGATTTCTTTCAGAATTTCATTATATTTCGTTAGCTCAATTTTAAACGGCACGATGTTCAGTTCATTGTTTGCCCGTTTTTTTGTTTGTGTTTCTAGTATTTTTCAAATTAATAATCAATTTATTTTCTAAACTCTTATTTCCATACAATACAGATATATATTTACCAGTTAAAGGAATTTTAAATTCAGTAAAAGTAATAAATAATTAAAATAAAAGTGTATTTTCAATCTCCTGAGACTGGATAAGTTCAACTAAATTAAATTTAATTAATGACTTTATAAGTAACTTTATTGCTGGGACGATATTTGCTAGAAAAGTGTATTCCACAATGTTTTGTATTTAACGTTTTTTTTAATTTTATTATTATTAATGAAAATAGAGCAAATAACAAACAGAGCATAGCATAAGACAGTCAGTGCTATACAAAGTGTGGCATTAATTAGTAACGGGAGCTGAAAATAATGTCATAATATTTTAAACATGCTAATGACTTTCTGTTTTTTAACAATTTCAGAGAAGATATAAAACACAATCAAATTCCACTAAAAATGCTTTAAATATTGGGGATGAATTTAAACAGTTTTGTTTATGTATATACAATGTTGCCAGGAATATGAATAAATTAACAATGTATTCAAGACCTTCGTTAACATTGTTTTCATAATAATATCCTTTTAAAGAAAAACTGTATTTATCCTTTACTAGATTAAAAATAAATTCTGCCAATTCCTTCCAAAAATTTTGGGTAATTTTACAATAAAAAACTAAATGTGATAACACCTCTTTCTCACTTTTACAAAAGGAGCATAAATCATCAATATCAGAGAAATTATTGATCTAACCGGGTAGAGGCTATGCAACATTTTAAAAATTTATTTCTTTAGTTTTGTTATTGATACAATATTTAAAGGGGGTTAACCAAGCAGTCTTCCAATTAATATCATCAATAATAGAGTTCCGAAAGGTGTTCTTTTTTTGTGTTTATCGCTAGCTTGGCGTGACGTCACAGCAGTACCGGAAGTGCGTGCACTCTCTGGCGAAGATGGCGGACGGCGAAAACAACCGGGCCGACGCCGCCGAGCCGCTCCTGAAGAGACCGAGACTCCGGGATGCGCGCGGCGGAACCGAGCCGGTGGAGGCGGACCCGGCGCTGATGGACGAGTCCCGTTCTCAGGCCTCACGGAACAGCAGCAGCAGCAGCCTCACCGAACCAGAACCAGAACCAGAACCCGAACCCGAACCCTCCGGTACAGCACTGCGTTCCTCACTGATTTATTTGTATGATTTATTGGTTATTCTGTGAGTTCTGAAAGTTGATTTCTCTCATGCTAAGCTAACAGTCAGGTTTAATACCCTTAACGTTACACACTTTTACCTTGTTTTTACGTTTGTATGATTAACAATATAATAGCAACTTTTTATGGTTTTATTATAATAATAATAATAATTATTATTATTTTGTTTTTATGCAATTTAATTATTTTTATTATTATTGATTTATTCAGTTATTATTATTATTATTATTATCTGTGGAGTTTAAATAATTATTTAATATTATAAAAACTTATGTTTTACATTTAAGTGTTTATTATTATTAATATTATATTTAATTATGCAATTTAATTATTTTTATTATTATTGATTTATTCAGTTATTATTATTATTATCTGTGGAGTTTAAATAATTATTTAATATTATAAAAACTTATGTTTTACATTTAAGTGTTTATTATTATTAATATTATATTTAATTATTTTTATTATTATTTAATTATTCAGTTATTATTATTATTATTATCTGTGGAGTTTGAATAATTATTTAATATTATAAAAACTTGTTTTTATGTTTTACATTTAAGTGTTTATTATTATTATTATTATATTTAATTATGCAATTTAATTATTTTTATTATGATTGATTTATTCAGTTATTATTATCTGTGGAGTTTGAATAATTATTTAATATTATAAAAACTTTTATGTTTTACATTTAAGTGTTTATTATTATTAATATTATATTTAATTATTTTTATTATTATTTAATTATTCAGTTATTATTATTATTATTATCTGTGGAGTTTGAATAATTATTTAATATTATAAAAACTTGTTTTTATGTTTTACATTTAAGTGTTTATTATTATTAATATTATATTTAATTATGCAATTTAATTATTTTTATTATTATTGATTTATTCAGTTATTATTATTATTATCTGTGGAGTTTAAATAATTATTTAATATTATAAAAACTTTTATGTTTTACATTTAAGTGTTTATTATTATTAATATTATATTTAATTATGCAATTTAATTATTTTTATTATTATTGATTTATTCAGTTATTATTATTATTATCTGTGGAGTTTAAATAATTATTTAATATTATAAAAACTTTTATGTTTTACATTTAAGTGTTTATTATTATTAATATTATATTTAATTATGCAATTTAATTATTTTTATTATTATTGATTTATTCAGTTATTATTATTATTATCTGTGGAGTTTAAATAATTATTTAATATTATAAAAACTTTTATGTTTTACATTTAAGTGTTTATTATTATTAATATTATATTTAATTATGCAATTTAATTATCACTCAGAAAACAACAGGCCAATCAGAAGAGAGGCTCATGAATATTAATTAGACGTACCAAAATCGACCTGTTATCAGCAGAGCTCCCGAGAAAGGAGCTGTAAAAATATATTGAGATGGTTTTTGGTACTTATACCGCAAATATATATTCTTACGGACATCAAGACTTAAAATAAAACTCCAGAAAGGTGTACAATATGGGACCTTTAAACCTGTGAAATAGTGAAAACACAGGTAACGGCTGAATTCAACCAAATAGTATTACCCTGACATTTTCACATTTTTCGCTTTAATAGTACGTGATTCAAAAATTGTCGCGTAATTTACAGAATACCATGGTATTGTATGTAAACATAATAATGGCGATAAAGTACTTTAAATGTAAAGCATCTTATTAGTTTGTTTAAATGTAGAACATTTAAAATAAACAAACAAAAGAAAAGCTTTCAAGTATTCTATGCATTCGGTTTGATTTCTTTCAGAATTTCATTATATTTCGTTAGCTCAATTTTAAACGGCACGATGTTCCGTTTATTGTTTGCGTTTCTAGTATTTTTTATATAAAATTACGCAAATTAATAATCAATTTATTTTCTAAACTCTTATTTCCATACAATACAGATATATATTTACCAGTTAAAGGAATTTTAAATTCAGTAAAAGTAATAAATAATTAAAATAAAAGTGTATTTTCAATCTCCTGAGACTGGATACGTTCAACTAAATTAAATTTAATTAATGACTTTATAAGTAACTTTATTGCTGGGACGATATTTGCTAGAAAAGTGTATTCCACAATGTTTTGTATTTAACGTTTTTTTTAATTTTATTATTATTAATGAAAATAGAGCAAATAACAAACAGAGCATAGCATAAGACAGTCAGTGCTATACAAAGTGTGGCATTAATTAGTAACGGGAGCTGAAAATAATGTCATAATATTTTAAACATGCTAATGACTTTCTGTTTTTTAACAATTTCAGAGAAGATATAAAACACAATCAAATTCCACTAAAAATGCTTTAAATATTGGGGATGAATTTAAACAGTTTTGTTTATGTATATACAATGTTGCCAGGAATATGAATAAATTAACAATGTATTCAAGACCTTCGTTAACATTGTTTTCATAATAATATCCTTTTAAAGAAAAACTGTATTTATCCTTTACTAGATTAAAAATAAATTCTGCCAATTCCTTCCAAAAATTTTGGGTAATTTTACAATAAAAAACTAAATGTGATAACACCTCTTTCTCACTTTTACAAAAGGAGCATAAATCATCAATATCAGAGAAATTATTGATCTAACCGGGTAGAGGCTATGCAACATTTTAAAAATTTATTTCTTTAGTTTTGTTATTGATACAATATTTAAAGGGGGTTAACCAAGCAGTCTTCCAATTAATATCATCAATAATAGAGTTCCGAAAGGTGTTCTTTTTTTGTGTTTATCGCTAGCTTGGCGTGACGTCACAGCAGTACCGGAAGTGCGTGCACTCTCTGGCGAAGATGGCGGACGGCGAAAACAACCGGGCCGACGCCGCCGAGCCGCTCCTGAAGAGACCGAGACTCCGGGATGCGCGCGGCGGAACCGAGCCGGTGGAGGCGGACCCGGCGCTGATGGACGAGTCCCGTTCTCAGGCCTCACGGAACAGCAGCAGCAGCAGCCTCACCGAACCAGAACCAGAACCAGAACCCGAACCCGAACCCTCCGGTACAGCACTGCGTTCCTCACTGATTTATTTGTATGATTTATTGGTTATTCTGTGAGTTCTGAAAGTTGATTTCTCTCATGCTAAGCTAACAGTCAGGTTTAATACCCTTAACGTTACACACTTTTACCTTGTTTTTACGTTTGTATGATTAACAATATAATAGCAACTTTTTATGGTTTTATTATAATAATAATAATAATTATTATTATTTTGTTTTTATGCAATTTAATTATTTTTATTATTATTGATTTATTCAGTTATTATTATTATTATTATTATCTGTGGAGTTTAAATAATTATTTAATATTATAAAAACTTTTATGTTTTACATTTAAGTGTTTATTATTATTAATATTATATTTAATTATGCAATTTAATTATTTTTATTATTATTGATTTATTCAGTTATTATTATTATTATCTGTGGAGTTTAAATAATTATTTAATATTATAAAAACTTTTATGTTTTACATTTAAGTGTTTATTATTATTAATATTATATTTAATTATGCAATTTAATTATTTTTATTATTATTGATTTATTCAGTTATTATTATTATTATCTGTGGAGTTTAAATAATTATTTAATATTATAAAAACTTATGTTTTACATTTAAGTGTTTATTATTATTAATATTATATTTAATTATTTTTATTATTATTTAATTATTCAGTTATTATTATTATTATTATTATTATTATTATTATTATTATTATTATTATTATTATTATTATTATTATTATTATTATTATTATTATTATTATTATTATTATTATTATTATTATTATTATTATTATTATTATTATTATTATTATTATTATTATTATTATTATTATTATTATTATTATTATTATTATTATTATTATTATTATTATTATTATTATTATTATTATTATTATTATTATTATTATTATTATTATTATCTGTGGAGTTTGAATAATTATTTAATATTATAAAAACTTATGTTTTACATTTAAGTGTTTATTATTATTAATATTATATTTAATTATTTTTATTATTATTTAATTATTCAGTTATTATTATTATTATTATTATCTGTGGAGTTTAAATAATTATTTAATATTATAAAAACTTTTATGTTTTACATTTAAGTGTTTATTATTATTAATATTATATTTAATTATGCAATTTAATTATTTTTATTATTATTGATTTATTCAGTTATTATTATTATTATCTGTGGAGTTTAAATAATTATTTAATATTATAAAAACTTATGTTTTACATTTAAGTGTTTATTATTATTAATATTATATTTAATTATGCAATTTAATTATTTTTATTATTATTTAATTATTCAGTTATTATTATTATTATTATTATCTGTGGAGTTTGAATAATTATTTAATATTATAAAAACTTTTATGTTTTACATTTAAGTGTTTATTATTATTATTATATTTAATTATGCAATTTAATTATTTTTATTATGATTGATTTATTCAGTTATTATTATCTGTGGAGTTTGAATAATTATTTAATATTATAAAAACGTTTATGTTTTACATTTAAGTGTTTATTATTATATTTAATTATGCAATTTAATTATTAAATATTTTGGTATCAATAATTACATTTTAAGATGTTATTGATTTGTGTATTTTATCATTTTATATAGTCTCAATATTTAAGTAAATATTATTTTTAATCTTGTATCATTAAATAGCATTGTTCTTGTTATCTCTTAAGTGTTTTTATATTTTTATACTTAAGTGTTTTATTATTATTCAATAAAGTAATTATTCAATATTATTTTGTGATTGATATTTATATTATGTAATTATTAATTAAATTCAATTTTATTCATTGCATAATATTAACCCCTTCAGTTATTATTATTATGAGTTTTAGGGGGCATGTCACACTTCTGTCACTGCTTTGACTTTATTTATAGAATTATTTACACATTTTATCTATAATAATGCATATTCTTGTTCTTCGTGCTGATGAAGGAAGCTGTAACTCCCGCACCACTCAATCATATACTTCCATGTTTATATTACACACAGGTTTACCTTGATTACCTTGTTTATTTATTAAAATAAATGTTCTTCATAGCAATATTGAATTATTCCACTACACTAGCCATCTAGTGTAGTGGAATACAGTAAGGCCAGGCCTGTTATGCTGCTGTTATTCCTCTATATAAACCGAGATCAGTCTGAAATGGTGTTTTTGTGTGGTTTGCTCTCAGACCTACTTGACGAAGGTGTCCCTCCCAATGGCTTCACGTCTCCTGATCTTCCTCACGAGGATGATGACGACTGCTCGTCTCGCGCCAGCTCCAGCGACTGGACGCCTCAGCCACAGATCGGTCAGTTTAGCTGGTTTCGTGCTCCGTTGTCTGAAGTGCAACGCTCTTAGAGCCTTGTTTTATAAGACGGACCCAGAAAAAATGCGAGCTTTTATCCAAAGCGACTTTACACGTGAGGACGGCAGAAGCAATCAATCGTCGTATATTCACTCATCATGACGGTAAAATAGGGCATTCTAAGTCAATATACTGCAGTATTTCCTCTCAATCAGTAGAAAATATGGTTAACACCCGGTCATGCATGAAAAAAAAATACCCTCATATACCGTGAAACCGGTATAATTTTGAAAAATACCGTGATATAAAATGTTAATCATACCGCCCAGCGATACATCAGACCCCCTTCTTGGGGAGGTCTTTTTTTTTTTTACTGTACAATTAAAAGCAGCCTTGCTGAGAAGAGACTTCTTTTAAAACATTAGAAAATATTACAGATCCTAATTTGAACACTATGTGTGAATGTTATAATAAATGTATTAAAACAGAGCTGTTGTAATGATTATTATCATTATTATTGTCTTACTTTTTATTTTATTTTACAGAACAACAGTAAAATTACAATACTAACATTTATGAATGTTGATAAGAGTTCTTGCTTTTTCTCAACTTTTATTTTGGCGGAAACACGCAGGAAGACCTCAATGCTTATTTTTGTTGACAACAGATTTATAAATGCATCTCATCACGAATACGTCGTACGTATCGCGTTGTCACGTGCCTTGTAAAAATTCATAAAAATGTTACTGAGCAACAGACGACTGTATCAGCGCAATTGGATTGCATCCCTAGTATATTGCAAAAACCATTCAAAACACCCCTACAAGAGCGCACACATCACGTGAAGCGCATTTAGAGTGCGTTCTTTCACTGCATGATTCAGTCTATTAAACTGCATTCAGAATGATCACAAATTCAAGACATGATGGCAGAACATGTATATATTTATACCATTTCATATAGTTAATAATCAATTTCACACGAAGAGTGTGTCTTCAAATATTACCATGATTACAAATGTGATACTGATTTTTTACAACAGTTCAATAAACTAGAAGTTAATTAAGAGACTTACGTTTTAGACACCATATTGCCTGTTTTTGTTCTATTTCTCCAACAGAAATAATTCCAAACACAGCCACAGCGCTGTTTTGCGTCTTTGAGCAACATGACGGCGATTCGTTCCTGAATGAATCACTCGTTTAAATGATTCGTTTCAATCGCAACGACTCTCTTATTAACAGTGATTTCACATTCAAAGTATCTTTTATTATTTTAAATGATTTCAAATATCAGTATTCAACGTTTTATGTTTAATATATCAAAACATTATTTGTGCATTTGTAATTGCAGGTTAAATGCTTTCATGTCTTGCATTAAACAGTGAAACAACTTCAGATGCAGCTTCTGTGTTGATTTCATTTGCTCGGTAAAAGCCCAAATGTCTTATCATTCTAATTCACTGATTAAATGTAAGAATTTCACTCAAAAGATAATGGACACTTTTAGAAAAAATGGCTTTATAAAGGTTAAAATGGCCATAAAATGTAAAAATCAGTTTAAACTTATTAGTTTAAAAGATTAATTTCTCTCAGTGTGAACTGACCACAGCATAGAATATGAAGAATATGAAAAACTTTACGAATCAGCTGTCCACGGCAGTCCTTAAGATACCAGCACAATAACACACTCGGCAAAATATCGTCTAATTATCGTTATTGATAAAATCACAGATAACATCGAGATGTTATTTTTTGTCAATATCGCACACCCCTACCAGGGAATTGTAAATGAAATATACTGTATGGAGAGACTTACATATTTACTGTTAGACTTAATTTGGGTAAATGTATCAAGTATTGGGATAAATGGATTGTGTGGACACATACCATTGAGGTTACTTAGGGCTGCACGATAAATTGAAATGGAATCGAGATCGCGATTCGACAGAAACTGCGATTGTCGTGCGTATCTTTCAGTGAAGCACGGTTCTGTGATCAGCAGTAAATCTCCATCCGAAGGCCAGAGAAACTCCAAATACGCCTCGCAGAAGAAACCCAGAAAATGTCTATCGCTGCAGCTGAATAAACAGAAGATTCAACTGCTTTCATTGATTCAACGTGACTAATAAACACACGACTACGGCAATATATGGTTTATCTGAGTTCTTATTATTATAATTTTCATTAAAATAAAGTATATTTATAATGCAATGCCTTTATCACTGCTTAAATACGATGAAATATGTTGTGTGCCTTATTCTGTGTAAGAAGCCACATCATCTCACAGAAGGATTTATTTCAAACACTCGACTGACGTTATGAAGTGAGTTTGGAGTAAAAACATGTTATTAAATGTGGTATTTTCACATGCTTTCAGATGG
>NW_015506158.1:438392-443018 GCF_001515645.1 Sinocyclocheilus grahami
TTTTTTTTTTTTTTTAATAAGCAAATTATGATATATTATGTGGAAAACTCCATTTTAATATTTCAGACTCTAATAATCAGGTTTTTCCCCCCAGTGCTGTTTGAGTCAGAGCTCAGGCATGTCTGGGAATGGAATAAAGGTTTGATTATAATACTAATAATTAGGGCGGTAACGATACCAAAATGCAACAATATGTATTGTGTACAATTCACCCGAAATGAAAATTACTGTGTGAGAAAAAATTCAAGTTTACAGAGTTTTAGTGTCATTGCTACATTAAACTACTATATATAATGTTGAATATAATGTATAAATAATGCAATGGGGGAATATTTGTGTGTCCTGTTATTATACATTATTTTAAATATATCTAGTCAGTGACTAGATATTCTGTATTTTTTTTTAGCTTCAGAATCATGAATATTTTTATTCTGGAGTCACCATTGTCCTTTGCATTGAGTGACCAGCACCGAGTCCAAGCATATTCATTTCCACCCCAATTTAATACCAAATCTAGCATTTTAATCAACAGTACATTTTCTGTTAACCTTTTACCGTGTGTCTTGGGAGTATCCCAAAAATATTGTATTGTGTGTTCAGTGTTGTGATATGTATTGGATCCTGACAGGCATCGTTACTCCCCTACCACTAATAATGCTAGTAATTTAATTACTGTTATTGTCTTTTTCAGCTCTGCGGGGTCTGACCTGGAGTGAGCAGAACGTGTGTGTTTCAACATCCCTCCAAACACAGCGTAAGAGCAGCTAAACGTGTCGCGATGGCTGGATGCTGGTGAGAATAGACGGTGTGTTTCTGCTGTATGCTGAGATTAACAGTAGCTGAAGCTGATTCCTGGGGTCTCTCAGCGCATCCATCAGAGGGATGGAAAAATGGCTGGAAAAGAGGAGCATTCACACTGTGAGTATGCATTATCAGATCGGCTCTAAGCCTTTCACATCACACTGCGCACAGCATTTGTGCTGGGGGTTCAGTGGCACAATACAATATTCAACAAACACTTTGGATGATTTGGATGGAAACCCAGCCACTGTTTCAAGGGTATAGATTAGGGCTGCACGATAAGGAATCGAGGAATCGAGATCGCGATTCGACAGAAACTGTGATTGTCATGCGTATCTTTCAGTGAAGCACGGTTCTGTGAAAATCTCCATCATCTCAGACCTCAAATACATATTACCCTTTTTAGACATCGTTTTTGAAGTAAAGAGTAAAGAAAATACTATACAAAACTTATTGAAACTAACAGTTTTTTTTTACTTTTATTTTTATTGAACACATGGGACAAAGGCTCATCATGGGCATTACAAAGTCAAGACACTACAACTTCCACACATTCTTTGGAGTACAGTATCACTAGGGCTGCACGATTACTCGAATGCAATTGTCGTGCGCATTTTGTTAAAAAAAGCCGGTTCTGTAATCAGCAGGAAATCATCATCACGTGCTTTCAGATGGAGCAGCATTTACTACACAGAGCCGTAGTTCACTGAGAAGCTATGCAAACAGCTGTCATTATCGCAAACGATTTCTTCGATTTCAGAATCGCGCAGTAAAATCGTCTGCGATTTATTTTGCGTAGCTTGTCAGTGAACTACGGCTCTGTGTAGTAAATGCTGCTCCATCTGAAAGCACGTGATGATGATTTCCTGCTGATTACAGAACCGGCTTTTTTTAACAAAATGCGCACGACAATTGCATTCGAGTAATCGTGCAGCCCTAGTGATACTGTACTCCAAAGAATGTGTGGAAGTTGTAGTGTCTTGACTTTGTAATGCCCATGATGAGCCTTTGTCCCATGTGTTCAATAAAAATAAAAGTAAAAAAAAACTGTTAGTTTCAATAAGTTTTGTATAGTATTTTCTTTACTCTTTACTTCAAAAACGATGTCTAAAAAGGGTAATATGTATTTGAGGTCTGAGATGTGGGAACGGTGAAGAGAGAGAGAGAGGGCAAACATTTAGCATTTTAGCTCAGCATTGCTGTCTAATCCGCCAATATTGTCTTAAATAGCCTGCAGAGCGCTTCATCTTTTATAACATGGGATTTCAACCAAATATATTCAATCTTGATTTTTGTAAAATGTTGCACTTGTACTTATATATAATACTTTTGGACATGTAAGGTAATAAAAAATATTTTTAAAAATACCTTAAAGTAACTGCACATGAGCATGTAAAGCAAATATCTTCAATAGAAATTCTGTGGAGCATGCCCCCGATGCTTTATTTAAATTTAGTATTTTGTATTGAGTGCCACTGTATTGTTTTTATAATGTATCATCTCTGTTTGCCGTGAAACCGATCAAACTCAATAAACTTAAAGGGATAGTTCACCCATATCAGCACACCCATTAACGTAAACTACGGCAGAGCGCGTACACCTCTCACACACCGGATGCCTGCGTGTACAAAGTCACCTACATCTTGGATGCCCTGGGGGTAAGCAGATAAACATCACATTTTCATTTTGGGGTGAACTATCCCTTTAAGTCATGTCTGTAGTGCTCAATTCACAATATACTGTATGTTGTGCAGATTTAGTGTTTTGTGAATTAAATGAAAGCTTGGTTTTCTTTTAGGCTCGTATCGGTTCATTCAGCAGCACATCATGAGAGGAACCGACCCGAGGGCCATTTTGAAAGACCTGCTTCCCGAAACGGACCTCCCGGCGGATCTCGACGACATGACGCTGTGGCAGATCATCATCAACATCTCAGAGCCGCCCAAAAGAAAGAAACGCAAAGACATCAACACATTAGAGGACGTCGTGCGGCTCCTGAACGAGAGGAAGAAGATACTTGTGCTCACTGGCGCCGGGGTGCGTTTATGATTTGTGCTTTCAGACGCACTCGGAGTATGTGTCCAGTCTCTCAAATATTGATTGGTTGCTCTTGTTCCTCCACAGGTGTCTGTTTCTTGTGGCATTCCTGACTTTCGGTCTAGAGATGGCATATACGCTCGACTCGCTGTGGACTTTCCTGACCTTCCTGATCCTCAAGCCATGTTTGACATAGACTACTTTAGAAGAGATCCGAGGCCTTTTTTCAAATTTGCCAAGGTTCGATACACTGCCTTCTCATTTGCATTTCAACCATTAATGGAAAACAATCACTGTAATGATATGTTTTTAAATAACGCAAGACACTACAGGTGAACCCATAGTTTTTAATGCATCGGTTAATTTGGTCTATTTTGCTTCCATAGTGGAAGAAAAAAATCCAAAACACAATTTTAACTCTATTATGTGACCCTGAAGCACAAAAGCAGTGTTAAGTCGCTGGGGTATATTTGTAGCAATAGCCAACAATACATTGTATGGGTCACAATTATACATTTCTCTTTTATGCCAAAAATCATTAGAATATTAAGTAAAGATCATGTTTCATGAAGATATTTTATAAATTTCCTACCGTAAATATATCAAAACTTAATTTTTGATTAGTAATATGCATTGCTAAAAACGTAATTTGGACAACTTTAAAGATGATTTTCTCAATATTTAGATTTTTTTTTTTTGCACCCTCAGATTCCAGATTTTCAAATAGTTGTATCTCGGCCAAATATTGTCCTCTCCTAACAAACCATACATCAATGGACAGCTTATTTATTCAGCTTTCAGATGATGTATAAGTCTCAATTTCGAAAAATTGACCCTTATGACTGGTTTTGTGCTCCGGGGTCACATATGTCAACAAAATCAAACAAGAATTTTGAACTTGAATGTTCTGTTAAATGTATGCAAATTATTGGATATTTAATTATATATAATGCACTGTTTGCGTATCAAAACGTAACATTTCAGAAAACCTGTAGTAGAAAACAATTGTCTTAATGCACTGTGATTAATCATAGTTAAAATATTTACCCTATTCAGCAGTTGTTTTGTCATAAAGGTTTGCATTTACATTTATGCATTTGCATACATTTATGTATTTACAATTGCATAAATAACAATATTCTCTGTTTGCTTATACTGTAGGAAATCTACCCAGGACAGTTCCAGCCATCTCCATGTCACAGGTTCATATCAATGCTGGATAAGAAGGGAAGGTTACTGAGGAACTACACTCAGAATATCGACACACTGGAGCAAGCGGCTGGAATCCAGAAGATCATTCAGTGTCATGGTATATCTGCCCCTGATTCCTCATTTAAACCTAGATGTTCATTATTCTGTCAGTATCTAGACTCTTTTATTATCCTCTGTCTTTTACTAATTATTTTAGGTTCCTTTGCGACTGCTTCCTGTCTTGTCTGTAAACATAAGGTTGACTGTGAAGCCATAAGGGAGGATATATTCAACCAGGTATGCTTGAGTATGAAAATTTAAAGGAACAGTTCACCCAAAAATGAAACTTTGCTGAAAATGTGATCACCTTCAGATCATCCAAGATGTAGGTGAGTTTGTCTCTTCATCAGATTTGTAGAAATGTAGCATTGCTTCAGTGTCTCCGCAACGGATGCTCTGCAGTGAATGGGTGCCGTCAGAATGAGAGTCCAAACAGCTGATAAAAACATCACAATAATCCACAGCACTCCAGTCCATCAGTTAACATCTGGAGAAGACAAAAGCTGAAACTAATCCAGCATTAAGACGTTTTTAACT
>NW_015506158.1:443265-456062 GCF_001515645.1 Sinocyclocheilus grahami
TTTTTTTACTCTCATAGATTTTGTTACCATTGCCATGCATTATACGACTGATAGACTGCAACGGCTGGACTTAAAAATCTCAGTTTGTGTTCTACTGAAGAAACAAAGTCACCTACATCTTGGATGCCCTGGGGGTAAGCAGATAAACATCACATTTTCATTTTGGGGTGAACTATCCCTTTAAGTCATGTCTGTAGTGCTCAATTCACAATATACTGTATGTTGTGCAGATTTAGTGTTTTGTGAATTAAATGAAAGCTTGGTTTTCTTTTAGGCTCGTATCGGTTCATTCAGCAGCACATCATGAGAGGAACCGACCCGAGGGCCATTTTGAAAGACCTGCTTCCCGAAACGGACCTCCCGGCGGATCTCGACGACATGACGCTGTGGCAGATCATCATCAACATCTCAGAGCCGCCCAAAAGAAAGAAACGCAAAGACATCAACACATTAGAGGACGTCGTGCGGCTCCTGAACGAGAGGAAGAAGATACTTGTGCTCACTGGCGCCGGGGTGCGTTTATGATTTGTGCTTTCAGACGCACTCGGAGTATGTGTCCAGTCTCTCAAATATTGATTGGTTGCTCTTGTTCCTCCACAGGTGTCTGTTTCTTGTGGCATTCCTGACTTTCGGTCTAGAGATGGCATATACGCTCGACTCGCTGTGGACTTTCCTGACCTTCCTGATCCTCAAGCCATGTTTGACATAGACTACTTTAGAAGAGATCCAAGGCCTTTTTTCAAATTTGCCAAGGTTCGATACACTGCCTTCTCATTTGCATTTCAACCATTAATGGAAAACAATCACTGTAATGATATGTTTTTAAATAACGCAAGACACTACAGGTGAACCCATAGTTTTTAATGCATCGGTTAATTTGGTCTATTTTGCTTCCATAGTGGAAGAAAAAAATCCAAAACACAATTTTAACTCTATTATGTGACCCTGAAGCACAAAAGCAGTGTTAAGTCGCTGGGGTATATTTGTAGCAATAGCCAACAATACATTGTATGGGTCACAATTATACATTTCTCTTTTATGCCAAAAATCATTAGAATATTAAGTAAAGATCATGTTTCATGAAGATATTTTATAAATTTCCTACCGTAAATATATCAAAACTTAATTTTTGATTAGTAATATGCATTGCTAAAAACGTAATTTGGACAACTTTAAAGATGATTTTCTCAATATTTAGATTTTTTTTTTTTGCACCCTCAGATTCCAGATTTTCAAATAGTTGTATCTCGGCCAAATATTGTCCTCTCCTAACAAACCATACATCAATGGACAGCTTATTTATTCAGCTTTCAGATGATGTATAAGTCTCAATTTCGAAAAATTGACCCTTATGACTGGTTTTGTGCTCCGGGGTCACATATGTCAACAAAATCAAACAAGAATTTTGAACTTGAATGTTCTGTTAAATGTATGCAAATTATTGGATATTTAATTATATATAATGCACTGTTTGCGTATCAAAACGTAACATTTCAGAAAACCTGTAGTAGAAAACAATTGTCTTAATGCACTGTGATTAATCATAGTTAAAATATTTACCCTATTCAGCAGTTGTTTTGTCATAAAGGTTTGCATTTACATTTATGCATTTGCATACATTTATGTATTAACAATTGCATAAATAACAATATTCTCTGTTTGCTTATACTGTAGGAAATCTACCCAGGACAGTTCCAGCCGTCTCCATGTCACAGGTTCATATCAATGCTGGATAAGAAGGGAAGGTTACTGAGGAACTACACTCAGAATATCGACACACTGGAGCAAGCGGCTGGAATCCAGAAGATCATTCAGTGTCATGGTATATCTGCCCCTGATTCCTCATTTAAACCTAGATGTTCATTATTCTGTCAGTATCTAGACTCTTTTATTATCCTCTGTCTTTTACTAATTATTTTAGGTTCCTTTGCGACTGCTTCCTGTCTTGTCTGTAAACATAAGGTTGACTGTGAAGCCATAAGGGAGGATATATTCAACCAGGTATGCTTGAGTATGAAAATTTAAAGGAACAGTTCACCCAAAAATGAAACTTTGCTGAAAATGTGATCACCTTCAGATCATCCAAGATGTAGGTGAGTTTGTCTCTTCATCAGATTTGTAGAAATGTAGCATTGCTTCAGTGTCTCCGCAACGGATGCTCTGCAGTGAATGGGTGCCGTCAGAATGAGAGTCCAAACAGCTGATAAAAACATCACAATAATCCACAGCACTCCAGTCCATCAGTTAACATCTGGAGAAGACAAAAGCTGAAACTAATCCAGCATTAAGACGTTTTTAACTTCAAACCGTTGCTTCAGGTTAAAATATGAGTCCATAATAATGCTTCCTCCAGTGAAAAATGGTCTGGTCTGAATCAGGAGAGAAATCTGCATTAAGCAGAGATCAACATTAAGCACTTAAAACAGTCCAGAATAGCTTAGACTTTTTCACTGGAAATTATAAACTCATATTTTAGCTGGAAGCAATGGTTTAATGTATTGCTGGGCGGTATGACCAAAAATTTATATCACGGTATTTTTCAAAATTATATCGGTTTCACGGTATATGAGGGTATTTTTTTTTCATGCATGACCGGGTGTTAACCATATTATATAATATACTGATTGAGAGGAAATACTGCAGTATATTGACTAAGAAAGCCCTATTTTACTGTCATGATGAGTGAATATTGTCAAAAAATACCACACTAAATAGTGACTAAACACAACCCCTTTTAATACATGTTAACTCACTCTCATTTATAATCACAGCATCGTCTGATAAAATCAGCATACATCTACACTAAAGAGCGGCTATGCGGTGGTTTTGATTTTTTGTCTCGTGCAGCGCACTGCCTGCGTCTGAGTAACAAATACACCAGTATTGCGGTATTTTAAAAATTCATATCATAACAAAAATGAACACCGGTATACCGCCCAGCACTAGTTTAAAGTTATTATCAGCTGTTTGGACTCTCATTCTGACGGCACCCATTCACTGCAGAGCATCCATTGCTGAGACACTGATGCAATGCTACATTTCACCAAAATCTGATGAAGAGACAAACGCATCCTAATCTAAAGTAAAATTTGCTGAAAATTTCATTATTGGGTGAACTATTCCTTTAAGATGTGCTTGCAATTGCGTTGCGGCTCGTGAAACCGTTGTTGTTCTGCTGCAGGTTGTTCCTCACTGTCCGAGGTGTCCGTCAGATGTCCCGTACGCCATCATGAAACCAGACATCGTCTTCTTTGGCGAGAACCTTCCAGAACTTTTCCACCGAGCCATGAAGCAGGATAAAGATGAGGTGGATCTTCTCATCGTCATCGGCTCCTCGCTGAAAGTTCGGCCAGTGGCTCTCATACCCAGTACGTTCCACCTCTTGTTTCTTTCCTGTGGTCTGCAGTCATTTGGGTGTAAAAAATAAAGCTGTTGCACTTGATCATATCATGATCGCTCAGAACCTTTCGGTTAGGATTGTATATTTTGAGTATATTCAGATATGATGCATCAGGTTGAGACACTCTCTTTACGCTCTAGGTTCGAATATGCACTCGCACAAATGAGATTTAAGTGTTTTCAGATGAAGAATATAGTTTTTGAAGGTTAATCAGCAGTTTAATGGATACTAAAGATGGGATCATCAGTGATTCCCAAGCATTTTTGTCAGCTAAACCCCTTTGACCTAAAATATTTTTTATGAGTTATTATTTCAATTATTTAACAACACATTTGCATGTTCACCGTTCTCTCATGTTGATTAATTGTCACATGCAGGTAAACAAGGTAATTCTTTACCATTTTTTTATTTTTATTAAATATATTTAATATATTATTTTTAAATATTCTTAAATCTTTTTTTACGTAATTGTTAAATTTTGTTTTAAGATTGCATAAATGCTGTAATTTCGGTAATGCTTTTAAATATTATTAAACGATATACTTTGAATATATTATACAATATACACTTTAATATGATTAAATATTGAATTAGTATTTTTTTTTGTGTGTAATTTATTTAAAATAAATATAATGTATTAAAATAAAATTTGAAAATAAATATGATTTAATTTATAAAAATGTAAATGTTATTTTTTTATTATTTGTATTATTTATTTAAAGAAAAAAAATGTCATGTAAAAGATGCTTAAAACCAAAAGCAATCCGATATTTATTTGTGTAAAGTTTAGGGTTTTCATAAACTCTTTGCCCACATTATGTAATTTCATTAAATATACTTTTAATAATATTCTTAAATCTTTTTTTTTTTGGTAAGTGTTGTATTTTTATTAAATGTATTTATTTAAAAGTTAAAAAAAATTATGATTTAATAAATTTCTTTTCATCAACTCATGAACCCTAGTATGGAAAACACATGTGACCCAGGACCACAAAACCAGTCAATTTGTACAAGATTTATACATCAAATAAATAAAATATAAATAATCTTTCCATTGATGTATGGTTTGTTAGGATAGGACAATATTTGGCCGAGATGCAACTATTTGAAAATCTGGAATCTGAGCGTGCAAAAAAATCTAAATATTGAGAAAATCATCTTTAAAGTTGTCCAAATGAAGTTTTTAGCAATGCATATTACTAATCAAACATTAAGTTTTGATATATTTACGGTAGGACATTTACAGAATATCTTCATGGAACATGATCTTTACTTAATATCCTAATGATTTTTGGCATAAAAGAAAAATCTATAATTGTGAGCCATACAATGTATTGTTGTCTATTGCTACAAATATCCCCCAGCGACTTAACACTGCTTTTGTGCTCCAGGCTCACATATTTGTTTTGTGAATGCGTGTCTCCCTGAAGGCTCCGTACCTCACGACGTGCCTCAAGTCCTGATCAACCGCGAGCCGCTGCCGCACCTGCACTTCGACGTGGAGCTGCTCGGAGACTGTGACGTCATCGTGAACGAACTCTGCCATCGTCTGGGAGGCGACTTCGAGCAGCTGTGCTTCAGCTCGTCCCGTCTCAGCGAGATCACGGAGAAACCGTCCGCTCGGAGCCCCTCCACACGAGCGTCAGAGGACACTTCACTGTCTCCCGAGAAGGAGGAACCGCAGACAGCAGCCAGAAGAACAAGCCCTCCTCCAGAGCCGTTAGCGGAAACTAACACAGACCGGTTAGACTCCAACCCAAAAGAGCATTCTCCGAAGACAGCTACAGAAGCACTGGACTCTACTGATGACGTGAAGGAGGAAGAACCAGCAGATCGTCACCGTGTTGAAGTGCGGAGACGGTGCTGGAGAAGCCCAATCTGTCAGAGTCCAATCAGCAAACGACTCGGAGGTCAAATCTTTTTTTTTTATTTGTAAACACATTTTTGAGGTGTTCCTGCTGTTATCAAGAATGATTTATTAATGCATTTTATTGCAAATTACACAGAAATTATCAAATTAATCTTTAATTAAAATTAAATAGCATAATTTATGTACTATATTTATTTATTATATTTATATTTATATTATACAATATATTTTTTATTAAATATAGACATTATTTTTATTATATATATATATATATGTGTGTGTGTGTGTGTGTGTGTGTGTGTATGTATCATGGTTTTTTTATATAAATGTTTTTTGTATGTATAATTATGTAATTTATATTATATTAATATAGTTTTTATTATGTGTGTGTGTATATATATATATATAAATGATTAATCGCATCCAAAATAAAAGTTTGTTTACATAATATATGTATGTTTACTGTATATATTTATTATGTGTATATATAAATACACACACATACAGTATGTATTTTAAAAATATTTACATTTATATTCTTATATTTTATATTGTATATAAATATATTGAACATATAAACGTAACATATTTTTCTTAACTATATACATGCATGTGTTTGTTTTTATATACACATTGTATATTATAATTATATTAATTCATATATATTATGTTTTGTTTATAAATAGATAAATGATATTTATTATATTTAGATTATGATGTTATTTTTATTATATTTGTGACTGATTAAGTATAACGTGTTCAAAAAATGTTCAATGTTACGTGTTAAAATCACATTAGGTCGTTTGACGCGAGTCACTGTTCATATAAAAGATGCTTAAAACCAAAGTTCTCGAACACTCGCTGCACACACAATGTCATTTGTTGTTTTTCTGTTTTGCAGCCTCGCAGTATTTATTTCGAGCACCGAACCGCTACATTTTCCACGGCGCCGAGGTCTACTCGAGCTCAGAGGACGAGTCGTCCAGTTCCTGCGGCAGTGACAGCGACGGCTCTCGCTGCAGCGCGGACGCTGTGGGAAATGAAGACAGCGACGTGGAGGAAGAAAACACAGAGACAGTACAGGAGCACGAACACAAACGCCTTCACACGGACTGCACCGCAGAAACAGACCCACCGACCACACAATAACTCACTAGCACTCGCTGCGTCTCATGTGCTCAAGTCTGTTTGATATGTTTTTGTATCTCCTCCCTCCTAAACGCCCTGTTATGTCTTCTAATGCATGCAACTTCTTTCTTTTATTTCACCGCCAGTCTTTTTATATTTTTGCATTTTTAGATGTAAAATATACGGTTAATTCTGCCTGAATGTTGTTTCTGCCTGAGAATTGAACATGCATTGAACAAAGGGAATGATTTTCAAACCAAAGATCACTTTTTCCGCATCGTTTTCATGTTTTTCACAAGTTCCTTGTCGGATCTGGTCAATGTGTTTCGCATGTGCACCAAACTGTGGCATTTTCAGACATTTGGCAGTCTTTTATAGCCAGTAAAGTCTGATAGTCATCATGTTTTCCATTCGTTTTTTATACCTATAGAAAGACATTATTTACATGCATTCACACTCTTGTGATTCCTGTCCTCAAGCACTTCTGAATCTGTTTTTGATTAATATGCCTGTTGATGTTGGTTGGTTTTATAAATGCAGCGTCTTTTCCAGCTCTCGTTGACCGTGCATTAAAATCTTTATAACACTGTTAAGTTATAATATCAACACGACCTCGTGAGTCCCTCGTGCAGTTGATGCCGTTTTGGTTGTTTGTTCTTAATCTCTGTTCAAAATACGAATTTATTTTCGATGCTGCAAAAGAATACTTTTGTCCCGAAATACAGACTTCACAAATGTAGCATCTTTGACTCTTATCACTCATCCTTGAGCTAAACGCTGTACATGATGCATGCAAGTTAGTAACTAAGAATGGTAGAGAAGTATTTTGCTCGGTAATAAAATACTCAAGAGTTTGCAGAATGGTCAGTTGAAGCTGTGTTTAAGCAGAGGGTCGTGGAGGCCTGACCATAGTTGCATTTTTCTAAACTATTTCATACAGTTGTATTTTTAAAAATATACTGTATTCTACATTTACCGCGCGTTTGAATTATGAGGTTATGCCGTTTATTAAAGATAAATAGATGATAAAGTCTTTAAAGAGCATCTTGATGAACCTGGACTGCAGGCAACTAGCAAAAATGTAGTGTTGTTACGAAGTAAATAATCCTTGGTTAAATAACTGACTTTGCAGCCTTATTTAAAATATATAAATATAGTTTTTAATATGTATTCGCATTGTTGTAGGTAAGTTAAGTAATAGATCTAGTGTGTGTTGTTTAAAAAAAGTCAATAAGAAATCCATTAAGACTTACAGAACATTTTTATTAATAAAAATACATGAATGATGCCTAAATTAAATAGAATTTAATGCATTTTTGTGTTTATAAAAATGACTTCTTATTAACTTGTTCATTTTTTCTTAATAATTGGTCATATTTATATTTTATTAAATAAAATTATTAATATTGTATTGTTTTTTAAAACAACATAATATATCATTTTATTTAGCCTGTTATTTATATAGTTATAACAAATCCATTAAGATATAGAGTATTTAATTAATTGCTTAAAATTGCAGTAGAATAGACAAGATTATGCATTGCTAAGAACTAAATTTGGACAAATTAAAAAAAAAATTGTTTGTTTTTTGCACCCTCAGATTCCAGATTTTCAAATAGTTGTATCTCGGCCAAATATTGTCCTATCCTAACAAACCATACATTAATGGAAAGCTGATTTATTCAATTAAATTAAGTTATAAATTGACCCTTATGACTGGTTTTGTGATCCAGGGTCACATTTGTAAGTCGCTTTGGTTAAAAGTATCTGCTAAATGCCTAACTGTAATGTACAAATAATGTTTGAGGGATAGCAAGCCAAGAAATAAATACTGATTGATAAATATTAATTTATAAAATTAAATATTCTATATTTATGCCGACGACGGACTCTTATTTTGCCATGCGGGCTGTTGTTTTGACACGTCCGCCATTAAACGGAAGTCCGCGTCGGATCTCGCTTCGGATTGACGACAAAATAAACAGAGTGAAGCTGAAGCGGTAAACATGCGTCGGTCATCGCTGAGCTGAAGCGGGTTTGAGCTGAGATGGAGTGCTAAAGCTCTCTCAGTGCGGCGGCGGCATGGAGGAGATGCAGGGGGTCGAGGATGATAATCATAACTGTCGCGCGGAGGCTGTGAGTGTGTGTTCACCTGCGCAGGTGTGTGTGGACTCAGACTCCAGCAGTGACACCTGCGAGTCCACCTCTGCGCTGCTGCTCGACTCCACCTCCAAGTTCCGTAAGTTACACCAACACTCCTCTGTTTATCAGTCTGCACTTTGTTGACTTGACCCTCTAACTCTAGCACTCTCTATTCTAATTCCATTCTTTAAAAAAAAACTTGCCCCTTTTAGACTTGCACTCAATTCCTTTACTAACTGCTTGTTTTCTTTAAAAAAAAAACGAACACTAGCTTCTCTATTCTTTTTGTATTCTATCTATTTGTTTTCTTTTTATTTATTATGCAATTAACAAAAAAGGCCTTTAACACTAGCTTGCTCTATCCTTTTTCTATTCTATCTGTTTTCTTTTTATTTATTATATAATTTTAAAAAACCTTGCTACATGTACTGTGTTAAGCTAACTGAGACTTTTTATAGCACTTGCATATTATTGCTCTTTTGTTGATTTTGATTGCTTCTGTTGTCCTCATTTGAAAGTCGCTTTGGATAAAAGCATCTGCTAAATGTCTAAATGTAATGTAAATGTACAGAATACCACAGTGATGAGTCAGATGGTAACACCGTGGTACTTGGATGGTACTGGAACTTGTGTACCATGATAAACATCCTTTAAAGCTATTTAAAAGCCCTCTTGCGCATGCTGTCTCTCTTTCTGTATGTATAATTATTTATATTAAACATATTATTTTACATAGTATAATATGTTATACATTTATTTGTATAGTTTTTTAATTTAAAAAAGTAGCAAAATAATAAATATCTAAATTAAATGTAATTTATTCAGATGTGTTCTTAAAAATAGATTTTTTTGTTTTAAATAATTGTATTATTTTCTTTTTTTATTCATTTTTCGTATTATACTATTAATTTATTTAACAAACAATGCCTAAATTAAATGGAATTTAATCAAATGTGTTCATAAAAATTACTTTTCATTAATTTATTAATTTGATTGATTTTATATTGTTTTTTCTAAAGCAAAATAATAAATAATTTAAATTATGCATGTTGTTTATAATATATTTATATTTATTTATTTACACTGCCGTTCAAAAGTTTGGGATCAGCAAGATGTTTTATGTTTTTTTAAAGAAGTATCTTTTGCTCATCAAGGCTGCATTTATTCGATCAAAAATAGAGAAAAAACAGTAATATTGTGAAATAGTATTACAATTTAACACGGCAGTTTTCTATTTTATTATACTTTAAAATAGAATTTATTTCTGTGATCAAAGCTGTATTTTCAGCATCATTACTCCAGTCTTCAGTGTCACAATACTGTCTGTCTGTCTCAGTGCCAAAATACTGTTTGTGTAAGCGATAGAGAGTAGTTTTTCAGCAGCAAATGTCACGTGTGTTGCTTCTGTTTGTTTGACGTGTCTAGTCTTGAACACAATGACAGCAGAAGAATACAGGACGGTTTACTGGCCAAAACTAGAGCGAGCCATTGAGCATCTGCTCACTCAAAGCCCGATGGAGCACATCTCCATCTCATACGAACAGATCTACAGGTTAGTGCTGCTTCACTCCTGAACGAGTCAGAGCATGCTGCGCATCTGTGTTTTAATACGCCCTTCTGTGTTCTTCTTCCAGTCACGTTTATAAGTGTGTGTGCCAGCAGCACTCCGAGCTGCTCTACAGTGACCTGATGTGGAAGATCACGTCTCATCTAGAGCAAGTGTCTTCTGAGCTACAGGTCAGTGCATAGACGCTTTAAACCTGTTTGTAGTGCTGCTGTTGTGGGTAAATAAAGTGAGATTTTAAATCCACCACGATCAAATCGTTCTTTCACAGTCATGTGATGCTTGTGATTTATACGTTGATATACATGACAAAATAAGACTTTTAGAATTTATTTAAAATGTTAATAAAGTCATCTTTGTTCACATGTTTTTTTTTTTACCAAAAAACTATTTTCTTTTTTTTCCCCAAGGCTTGATTTCTTTTTATGTCTGAAATGCATATAACTTTTCCCTCTAATGTGTGTTTACACATTTTTATTAACTTTTTATTAATTTTATTATTTTCCTATTATACTATGTTTTTATAAATTTTTATAATTCTGTTATTATCAAAATAATGAATGCCTAAATTAAATATAATTTGTCATAAAATATCTTTCTTTTTTGTTCATATTTTGTTATTGATGTTTTTATCATTTCTATTAGTTTTTTTTTTTTAGAAAAAGGAAGCAGTGATGCCTAAATTTGTTATTAAAATCTGTTCATAAAAATGGCTTTTTAATAACTTTCTATTGTATTATTATTTATTTTTTATTTTATATATTTTTATTAATTTTGTATTGTTCTCTTCTTGAAAAAAGCTAAGAAATAAATGCCAAAATTAAATATAATTTGTCATTCGAAATGTCAATAAAATACTTTTTTATTCATGCATTTATTTTCTATTATTGTTTTTATAATTTTGTAATTTTTATTTTAACAATAAATGAATAAAATGCTGTTGTCTCATCTCTTCTGAAGGCCAGCCCTCCAGAAGATTTAATAGAAAACTTTAACGTGGCTCTGACGCGGTACACAGCCTCTCTGCACTGCATCGTTCCCGTCTTCATCTATATGGTACAATGCTAATACTCAATAATGAATGCCTTCAAAGTGCCTCTGTCACTGAATACTTTCAATGTACCTTGTTCTGACACAAATGAAAAAAAAATGCCAATACTCTGTGTTTTTGAATATAATTGTTATCATGACACTTTCCATGTTTTGTGAGATCTGTATTCATTTATCTGCATTTGAACCTGATTTTGTTAAAGAACAAGTTCTACATTGAGACGAAGCTGAACCGCGATCTGCGTGACGATCTCATGAAGCTCTTCTCCGATCACGTCGCAGAGAAACACGTCAGCACACTACTGCGTGAGTGCAGATCAACACAGTCTTCTGACTTTGCAATGCGTTTTGTAAATATGAAGAGTTAATTTGCAAAAACGGATAAGTCCATTTTTATTTTTATTTTCAGAAATCATGTTTTTTTTTTTATTGCGCATTCCAAGTAATATCAATCAAACTGCAGTTGGGTTGTTTTGATTAAGTAATAATAACTTAAACAAATACGTGAAACGTGAACTCGTGATGCCTTGAAAGTGGACAAAACCGGCTTTTTTGACAAAAAGTGTTTAGGGTTCAGATCGCGCTATATGTGGAGAATAATGCACTGCTATCAGCTCTTTTTTTTTAAAGTGCCGTTTTTGCAAATGCACTCTTCATATATTAAGTAAAGTGTTATTTTTTTTCCTCAGCTCTTCTTAAAAACGCTCATTCCATGCCGTTTCAAGTCAAACCATCAACTATGGCGAGTGTTGTGAAAGGTCTTTATGCCCTCCGGCCAGGTGAGAGGGATTTTTCTTTTCTTTTGGTTTTAATGCAGGTGTAAGTGTAACTGTCTCTATGCATCGCTCTGTGTTTGTTATTCTGAACAGAGCTGCAGATACTGATCTGTGTTCCTGTACTGAGTTACAGTTACAGTGGGTTTGTTTTGTGTCAGAGTGACGCTGTTATTTGCTCGTCGTTCTGTTGCATGCAGCATTTGCATAACCAAACATTTCTCCGCTCTGTTATCCGTCTATTGTTTTTCAGATGCATGATAAGCTGTAGCTACTTTCTTAAAAAAAAATTTTTTTTTTAAAAAGCAACATTTACAGTGGCCCCAAAAACGATTCGGACTCTTTAGTTGCATGCAAAACATCAATCCAAGAGACATCTGCAAGCAAACGATGCTGGAGCTTTTCTCAGAACTCACTTCATTTTTCTCTTTAATTCACTAGGAACCTGTTCCACAAACTCTGACAACCAGGACTTTTTGTATTCATTTACAACAGTATATTTGTTGTTTCATAGTTCACTTCATTATGTGAAAAGTTTTGATTGAAATATATATATATATATGTATAATTATTTTTATTACGCGTGTGTGTGTGTGTGTTTTTGTACAAATATTTATTTCTTATTCAAGCAATTACAAATGTAAAACACACATGATAGATAGACAGGTAGATAGATAGATAGACAGACACACACACACACAGATAGACACAGATAGATAGACAGGTAGATGGATAGACGGATAGACACAGACAGACAGACAGATAGATAGATAGATGGACAGACAGACAGACACACAGACAGACAGATAGATGGACAGACAGACAGACACACACATATAGATAGACAGACACAGACAGACAGACAGATAG
>NW_015506158.1:457210-459872 GCF_001515645.1 Sinocyclocheilus grahami
ACAGACAGACACAGACAGACAGATGGACAGACAGACTCAGACAGAGACAGACAGACACAGACAGATAGATAGACAGACACACACATATAGATAGACAGACAGACACAGACAGATAGACAGACAGACAGAGACAGACAAACACAGACAGAGACAGACAGATAGATAGACAGACACACACAGACAGATAGATAGACAGACAGAGACAGACAGACAGACACACACACACACACACATATAGATAGACAGACAGACAGACACACACATATAGATAGACAGACAGATGGATAGATAGATAGATCGCGTTTCAGTTGTTCTGAATGCACAATAATCACAAGTCCGTTTGTAAAAAACAAGTTAAAATGGTTGTCAAGCCAACAATTTCCACTTCTAACATATTTCTTTTTAAAGTTTAAGTAGTGCATTTTAAGTCAAGATGCATTCTGTTAGGATGTCAGTTCAGATCTTATGTGTGTGTTTTTCTTGTAGACTGGGTTCCTCTTGCTCCGGCTCTGTTCTCTAGATTCATTCCTCAGATCGATCCTCCTGCTCTCGAATCTCAGCTCCCGTATTACGCGGCTCAAGATAAAACACTGCAGATGGAGCTTTCTCAGAACGGCTTCTCCAGGTACCGCTGTCCGCAAACCTCAGGCTGTATCTGTAAATGATGTTAAATCACACGACTGACTTCAGCTGTTTCACAGGGGCGATCAGTCGCGGAAGCGAGCGAGTGAAGAATCGTGACAGCGAAGTGGATTTATACACGACTTCGGTGACACGCCTGTGATTACGATTACACTCGCCGACAAGCTGCTGCAATTTAAGCCTTCGTAATTCATCGAAAATCACTTCACAGCAGACTTGATCTTATACAGAGATGCTTCATCTCTTCATGCAGTCCTTTGGGAATTCTCGGTTATTTGGAGGGTTCACAAAAGCATTACACAACTACACAAACATGAGCATCGTCTCTACGGTCTTTGTGGGATTGCCTCTTTTCTCTTGCTGTGATTAGCTTCACAGTATTCATCATATTTCCAGGTTGATGTTTTGAAGCGGGCTGTTGTTTTCTCTTTCTCCTCATTTTTCCTTGCTTTGTCGTTCAGAGAAATCATCCGGTTTGCTGTGATTTCAGAAAAGATGGTAACGTGATGAATGAAGGTATTCAAAATCCAGATTCTTATTCTTGAATTGTTTTTATTTTAGGATCACTACTGTAGTTTTAAACAGTTTTAGTTGATGCGTGATGACCATTTTACCTAATAATAACGTGCCTTTGGCTGTTCGCCGTCTTTTTCCTTTTTAAGTGAAATGTAAAATGCAAGTCAATCATTTATTATGACAGCTGTTGATTTTTTGTCAAAAAATTGAATCTGGAACCACAACAGTTTGTGAAAAACAGCACAGATAAAGGACATCTGGTGTGATATAAAGGGCTGCTAATAATTTATCTGGAATAAACTCATGACACTGAAACAAGAATTGTGTGTAATAACTTTCATTAAGTCACAGCGGGCCAATGGTCAAAGCCTTTCTCAGATTTTGCTAGGAGGATTCAAATGTGTTGATATTAGGCTCTGTTTGTTGTGACACAAAAAACTCTGAATTATCTAAATCAAATGCTTAAAATGTGCACTGAAAAAATAGGTGTAGGATTTCAATTAAAATTGCTAGTACATTTCACAAATAATTGCAAAGAAACAATGAATTACAGTAAATGTGATTTCTTTTATTTTTTAGAAGTAGTTAATATGTTCTTGTAAAATGTACCAGTGTTATTGTAGTATTATTGAAGTGCTATTATAGTTTTTATTAATATTTTGAATCTTTTTTTATATTTTCCATTTTCATTTAATTTTAGTGAAAGTTGTAGTGTTTTTGTTGTGTATTTTTTGTCTTTTTTTAGTAGTTTTTTACATGTATATATAGTTTTATTTCAGTTTTAGTTATTTTAGTATATGAAGTTAAATGAAAAATGTTTCCTTGCCAACTAGCTGAAATACATTTTCTAAATATTTTGTTTTATTTCAGTTAATGTTTATTTTATTTCATGTAACAATGTTATTATGATTTTAATTTTAGTTTCAGTTTTACAACTTCAAAAGTGTACATGCATTTTTGTACATTTAATGAAAATGGCATTTCCTTTTTTTCCATAGAAAACATTGAAATATCAGGAATTGTTATAATTATTATTTCCAGGCCTGAATGAATAAAATCATTTAGTTAATCTGTGAATGTGAATTTTTCTACTAGTGCTCAGAACCCAATTTTTATTAGTTGATCTTTGTGAGTGCAATTTTGTTAGAAATTATTATTAAAAATCCATATCTAGTTACCAAAAATAACTGGAAAGATATTCATTGTTCCAAATGTGTTCTGATATTCACAGGACTCTAAATATCTATTTGATCTTATGTTTTCAGAGGAATTCTGTTTGTAGTGGAACAAAAATCTTTTTAAAAAATAAAACAAAAAACCTGAGGTTAAGACATAACAACAATCTCATCTCTGATTGCAGTATAAATTCAATATCAATATGAAATCAGTGTAGACATATTATGAATTATGTATCCATGCATGCTTAAATAATTTCTACAAGTAGGCATGATATTTATTCAGAAACGTAAGACTAATTTGACGAAAGCTATTCTGCTTTTTTTTT
>NW_015506158.1:462158-463583 GCF_001515645.1 Sinocyclocheilus grahami
AAAGGGGGGGGGGGGGTATTTATGCATATCATAAGAACATATAATATAGTATATCATCTCTGATTACAGTATAAGTTCAATATCAATAATATACCAGACATATTTTGAGTTATGTATTCATGCAAACTAAATTACTTTCTAAAAGTAGGCATGATACATATTCAGAAACATAAGACTAATTTGCAGAAAGCTGCTCTACTCTTTTAGATAATTAGAAATTACAGTGGGTTAGCAGAAAGCATTAATAAGCATTAAGCACAAAAATGTCCCTTGATTATTATTGTCTCAGTGTTCTAAATCTTTTCGTCTCCAGCAGCATGCAGGAGAACAGCATGGATCAGCCCACGTCTTTATCACAGCTTCTGCGTGAGAGTTACCTGGCCGAGGCCCGAGCTCATCACAGACACGGCGAATCCAGCTCCATAGACAGCCCTAGCCGCCTGGTGTACGGGACGCTCAAGGAGAAAGCGGACGACACAGAGCCACAGTTGCCGGACCTGTCTGCCTTCCTGAGCCAGGAGGAACTGGACAAGAGCGTGGATCTGGCCTGCAAAGCGTTCAGCAGCGATCCTCGAGAACGTGAGGAGAGATCCGACACACATCCACCAACGAGCCACTGTAATCTTCCTTCCAGCAAACCCACTCCAGAAACAGAGGTCATTTCAGAAAGACAAACAGTCCAGACTCCCATCCAAGATAATGTGATCAGGAACGTCAGAAGTGCTAGGGAACCTGCGGCAGATTTCAGAAGACCTCAGAGAAACGCTCCATACGGCTTGGAGACCCAATCCAAGAAGGAGTTCCTCAACAAAGCAGCTGATTTCATAGAAGAGCTTTCGTCTCTGTTTAAAGCCGGCAGCTCCAAGCGAATTCGGCCTCGTGCTGGCAAAACCCACCGGAGCCGATTCCAGAACAAAACCCAGCTTGATGGCACTTTGTACTCCATTAATGCAGAAGATCGAGAAAGACCTATTCTGCTCAACCAGCAGATGGAGGAGCCTCAGGAGAAGAGTGGAGTCACGGAGGAGCCTCAGGAGCCGGCTCTGATTCAGACTGAGAGCTCGGAGGAACCCGTGTGTGAACCTCCACACTTCATACAGAAACTCAAAAGCAGGGAGGTTCCTGAGGGCAGTAAAGTCCAGTTGGATTGTATCGTCAGAGGACTGCCTGCTCCTGAAGTTCGGTGAGTTTGAACTGCTTTTATTGATGCACATGATTAGTGCATTATTATTACTGTTGCTCATGCAGAAAGCAGCCAACTAGTAAATGCATGAAATAGACTTTAGCAACTATACACACGCACAAAAAAACTTTTACTCAAATTTTTTTACTAAGAAATTGCAAATCACAAATAATTACTCAGCAATTGCAAGTAATGCATTGATTTAAAGGTGACATATCATGAAAATCTGACTTTTCCAGGTT
>NW_015506158.1:464715-494235 GCF_001515645.1 Sinocyclocheilus grahami
GTAAACTTGTGTGTGAAAGAGAACTTAGTTTAGTACTCATGCTGTGACAGCCGCTTTCTGTGCGTGTGCTTCAGATGTGTGCGCTCAGAAAACCGTATATCTGAAGTTTAAACTCATATGGTTTAAAACGCATGATTTCAACACGATAAACATGATAATCAGAACCAAAACAGATGTTTTTAGCAGTAATGGCGCAGCTCTATTCTGGAAAAGGGGGCGGAGAGCAGCAGCTCATTTGCATTTAAAGAGACAGGCACAAAAAATAGCGTGTTTCTGCTTCCACTGAAAATAGGCATTTTCAAAATGATATAATAAATGATCTGTGGAGTATTTTGAGCTGAAACTTCACAGACACATTCTGGGGACACCAGACTTATATTACATATTGTAAAAAGGGGGATAATATGTCTCCTTTAAAACATGAGATTTTGAAAGAATGACAGGGTTTTTTCTTGAAAAATGTATTCCAGTAATCTTTGTTTTATTTACAACTTTAAAAAAAAAAGTTTGTGTAAATAGCAACGCCTTGACAACACCCCTTGCGCATTTAATTGCATTGAATGTGCTCTTGCAGATAATATAATATTAATGAAATAAAAGCATTCTTAAAAAGAGAGACACTTTCGTGACTGTTTCTTAACAGAATTAAGTGCACTTCAAAAGTGCAAATTATATATAATTTTTATTTTAAAGTACACTGTAAGTTTTAATAATCTATTGTTGTACTTTTAAAAAAATTCACTTGTTTTGATGTATTGACTGACTAAAGCACGTCAGGTACTTGATTATATTTGTAACTAATTTTAATTAATTAATATTTAAAGTTGTGCTTTTAAATGTGCTAATTTGTATAATAGAAATGACATTGACACACATTTTAGTTTATTATAAATGTTTGGCAGTATTCGGCAATACACTGTAACCATATTTTAAAGACAATAGAAGTAATAATGAAATTGCATATAAAGATATACTATAAGTCCTTAAGTGGCTCTCTTGGGGAGTTCCCCCAAAAATGAAAAATTGTGTCATCATTTGCTTCAAACCAGTATGAATTTCACTGATATCTCGAACACAACAGAAGATATTTTGAAGAATGTTGGTAACGAAACAGTTGACGTATATAGTATAGAGAGAGAAAAAGGTTTGCAACGACATGAAGGTGAGTAAATCATTTTTAATTTTTTTAAATAATTGCATTTGATATAAATTTGATGTAGAATATGTTTGCAATTAACATGCAATAAAGCGTCCAAAAACATTACATTCATTTTGCACTTAAGTATATTCTTTTAAACGATATTATTTCCATAATAAGTACTTATTATTTCCAAAACAAATACTTTTTAAGTAGTTTTCTTTCTAAGTACAATAAGAAAAAAAGTGTAGTACTTTTTCACAAGGGATCTGTAACACTGTAGCATCATGGCAACCGTTTTTCTAGCAAATGCATGCTAAAAATCTACTTTTTCAAGCATTGCCTGTGAGCACAAAGACGTCTTGTGAAAGCTGACCGTATAACATGCAGTCTGATCTAATTCGGCTACATCTGAAATATGATGCTATGAGAATGCAGTTGAAATCATCGTCCTACGTCTTCAGTAGAGCACAGTTAGCCAAAGAGTAGAAGAGTAAACAAGATATTAAATGTGTACAGAGCTTTGCAAATTATTGCACAATTAGTGCGGGTATGATTATAGTTTATTGTAGCAGTGTTTACTTGGGCACAATGAATGTCTTTTCTGTCCTAATTCATGAAATAAACCGCACAAATGAATGTCACTTCCTCACAAAAAAAATCATATTATGGTGATATAAGATGGTACAGTGTTATTTTAGTATTATTTATATACCATTATAGTATTTATTCATACTTTGAATTAGCTTTTTTTATTTTAGTTTTATTATTTTAATATTTCTACAGTATTTACATTTTTTTTTCAATGACCAGAAATGATTTTTAATAGTTTTAGTTAATAATAACCACACTGCTCTCTGTGTTGAATGAGTTTCCTCTTTTGTAGTCAGTGTGTTTGTCGTGAAAGGGTGATAATGTTTATGTTTACTAAAAGCTAATTGCAGAACAGAAGAAATCAAAATCGTTTAACATTAGCTCCTGGCTTGGGGCTAGATGAACTTTAAAGGATGATTATCATAACTTGTAAAGCCTGAAGAGCCGTGTGACTCAGATTGTGGAAATGTGCTGCTCCAGCCGGGATAATCAGCTTGTGCTTTTCTATAAACTGGACATCTCTCATAAAATACATGCTTTAGTGCTCCAGTGTGCTGAAAAACTGCTACAATTAGACTTAATAACGTTATATATGTTCCCTTTTCAGTTATGATTTAAAAGTGGATAAATTATGTTTGAGTGAACTATGAAGCTATTTCATCACTACTTCATATAAATTGGGTGTGCTTTTATTTAAATTTTATTTCATTTAATAACTTTGCAAAAATTGGTCATGCTTTTAACATGTTTGCATTTAATAACTACATATACATTTATCATCCTTTTGGCATTCCTTTATGCATTTAACTTTTGTTGTATTTAATAACTTTGTATGAACTGATTGTACATTTAATAGCTTTGTATTTAACATTTTTGTATTTAATAACGTCATATAAATTGACCATACATTTAACGTTTTTGCATTTAATAACATTGTATAAATTGATCTTGCATTTAACGTATTAACATTTAAAAACTTCATATAAACTGATCATGCATGTAACGTTTTGCATTGAATAACTTTGTATGAACTGATCATGCATTTAACATTTTTGCATTTAATAACCTATTACATAGTAAACATAAATTGGTGCATTTTCTGTTAGCATAAAGATATCTTGTCAAATCATTGATGAAAGGTTAGTGTAACATTACTCAATGCAAACTTCCCACACTGACAGGTCAAGGAAAGCCGCGCTTTTCTGAGCGTGTCTGTGTGACCGGTGACGTGTTTGGACAGCTGTTCTCAGCTGACCGAGAGACTGTGATGTCAGAAACATTAGATCATCCCTCCAGTGACCCAAACTTACTTCACTTTTCAACATTTTACTTACAGCACCATTTGAGAACGCTCATCTGACCGTCTGTACATAAATGACACGGCCAATGCTTTCTAGAAGCATTTTACTTAATAGCTTGTCTTTGTAGTAGATTTTCCAAAATCTTAAGTTCTAAATCTTTTTTTTTTAAATCTTTGAGTTCTAAATAAGTAAATGTTGTAAAAATAAAAATCCACATAGTTGTTGTAACTAAAAATGTCAAGTGTTTCTCTGTCAGAGGCAAATGCCTGCTAAATATCTGACAGATCTATTAGCAGTGTTGGTGAATATATGAGAGGCCCTTCTATGTTTAGCTCATGCGTGTTGGTCAGGGATGCTGCCGTCCAGTTTTAACAGGGGTTCCTGTGCCGTGGGTGAGTCGAGAGGGAAAATAGCCTGAACAGGTGCAGATCTAGCACTGAATGTCATTCCCCCGCAGCTCAGGCTGTCAAAGTAGAGTCTTACTCATTAGAAATGATCCTCACTGGCTCATGGATCAAACCCAATACATTTCAGCCATGTCTCGCCCAAGGAATGAACCACAACTCGTCTCTTCAGAAGCGCTTTCAATTTCAGCGAGGGAATTTTAGGAAACAGCAGTTAAAGTGAAATAACTGTCGTACGGTCTTCTAGGTAAGGTTGTGGTAAAGCTATATTTGTGGATTCAAGAATATGATTTTTGCCCATTGATTTATTACTGAATGAATGCTGTTTGTCTTGTGTTGCGATGTGGTTCTTATTTTGCTGATGTGTTTGATAAGGAGGACTGATTTTGGATGATTTGTGAGATGCATTGAAATGGTTTTGAATGCCTTCTTTAACACAAAGTGATATATGCAAAAAATAACTTCATTAGTAAATTGCTACAACCTCACCTCAACAGCTTAATATCTAATAGTCTGACGACTGTAAGTCAGTTAACTTATTTTTGCCATTGAATGACTAAAGAAAGTCGTCGTGTCAGCAGAGTAAATACAATGAAAATTGTTTATTTGAAAGTTTGAAAGTAAATAGCTTTTTCTAATCAACTAGTTTTTCAAGAGATTCTACCCTAAAAATTGAAATCTATTCTTTATTTTTGTTATTAGAAATATTTGTGACCTGTATTATTGACATTAATTAGGCTGGATTGACCATTTAATATGTCCAAAAGCTATTCATCACACTAAACATTCTGCATTTTAACAACACATTTAATTTGTTTGCATATTGTGATAGACTGAAAATCTAGATGATATTCAGCTATTTTGAGATATATTGCAATTGAACCTTTTTGGTTTTTGTTTTACACGGTGCACATTTTGGCTATCAAACATGAATTGAAAAAAGTCATGATATTGTTGAATAAATGTGGTTTACCTCTGTACTGTAATGCTTGAATTAATGAACTCTGTGACCGCAAATGGTGTTCAAAGGTATTCATTTAGTGTCACTAGCACACTTAAAATTTTTAAATGAATAATTAAATATGCATTGTATTTGTGTTGTAAATGGGCTGAAATGTCAGTATACAACTGAATGTACATTCATTGGATTTTCAGCTGAGGTCAAATTAAAACCAGATGCATTCAGACATGATTTGTGTGCATGTTTTACATTTACATTCATGAATTTATTGTATTGTGGATGTACTTGTAGATGTGTGTTCCTGTCCAGAATGTAACATTCTGATTGGGTTTTCCAGGTGGTTTTGTGAGGGTAAAGAGTTGGAAAACAGTCCTGATATTCAGATCATCGCTAATGGTGAGCGACACACTCTGATCATAGCAGAGGCATTTGAAGAAGACACGGGCAGATACTCGTGCTTTGCCTCCAACTTTTATGGCACAGACTCCACCTCAGCAGAAATCTACATTGAGGGTCAGTAAATGACTTATGGACTATTTAATCTGAAATATACATTGACTAAATCATTGCAGCTGCAGTCTGAAATTAAGTTTGTATATTTTCATTTTCTATTAGGAGCATCTTCGTCAGATTCTGACGAAGAAAAACATTTTCAAGCAGAGTGAGTTTGTATATTTTCCATTATGAAATCTGTATCTGCAGTACCTTTTGAACCCCTAGGGGTTGAAATCACATGCACACATCTTTATTTCCAGACTTCATGAAAGATCTCCTCAGCCCAAACCTGCTGTGGTCTTGGCAGAACCCAACACATCTGCTGAAGACACCACACCAACTATAACAACCACCTTCGCTGAACCACCAGCACCTTCTGACACAGAAGCAGTGCCACTGACTGAGCTGATTGCTAACCCAAGCTCTAAGCAGGAAGATACAGAACTTCTGAGTTCCAAGGTTGTCAGCGCTGAAATACCTGTACTAGAACCAAACATTTCTGTAGTAGAACCAACCATACCTGTACTAGAACCATCAACGCCAATATCTGAGGTCGAACCCACTCCACCAATTTCTCCACTGACCATTGCCCCACCATCACCTCCATCCAGCCAAAGTATCTCCGATGTACTGTTAACATCTCAACAGAGCATTTCTGAGGTATGAAAAACACACCAAATCTGCAGTTTTGTTTTTCCACTAATGCATGTGTTTTTCTTACCAATGCTTTCTAGAAGCATTTTACTTAATAGCTTGTCTTTGTAGTAGATTTTCCAAAATCTTAAGTTCTAAATCTTTTTTTTTTAAATCTTTGAGTTCTAAATAAGTAAATGTTGTAAAAATAAAAATCCACATAGTTGTTGTAACTAAAAATGTCAAGTGTTTCTCTGTCAGAGGCAAATGCCTGCTAAATATCTGACAGATCTATTAGCAGTGTTGGTGAATATATGAGAGGCCCTTCTATGTTTAGCTCATGCGTGTTGGTCAGGGATGCTGCCGTCCAGTTTTAACAGGGGTTCCTGTGCCGTGGGTGAGTCGAGAGGGAAAATAGCCTGAACAGGTGCAGATCTAGCACTGAATGTCATTCCCCCGCAGCTCAGGCTGTCAAAGTAGAGTCTTACTCATTAGAAATGATCCTCACTGGCTCATGGATCAAACCCAATACATTTCAGCCATGTCTCGCCCAAGGAATGAACCACAACTCGTCTCTTCAGAAGCGCTTTCAATTTCAGCGAGGGAATTTTAGGAAACAGCAGTTAAAGTGAAATAACTGTCGTACGGTCTTCTAGGTAAGGTTGTGGTAAAGCTATATTTGTGGATTCAAGAATATGATTTTTGCCCATTGATTTATTACTGAATGAATGCTGTTTGTCTTGTGTTGCGATGTGGTTCTTATTTTGCTGATGTGTTTGATAAGGAGGACTGATTTTGGATGATTTGTGAGATGCATTGAAATGGTTTTGAATGCCTTCTTTAACACAAAGTGATATATGCAAAAAATAACTTCATTAGTAAATTGCTACAACCTCACCTCAACAGCTTAATATCTAATAGTCTGACGACTGTAAGTCAGTTAACTTATTTTTGCCATTGAATGACTAAAGAAAGTCGTCGTGTCAGCAGAGTAAATACAATGAAAATTGTTTATTTGAAAGTTTGAAAGTAAATAGCTTTTTCTAATCAACTAGTTTTTCAAGAGATTCTACCCTAAAAATTGAAATCTATTCTTTATTTTTGTTATTAGAAATATTTGTGACCTGTATTATTGACATTAATTAGGCTGGATTGACCATTTAATATGTCCAAAAGCTATTCATCACACTAAACATTCTGCATTTTAACAACACATTTAATTTGTTTGCATATTGTGATAGACTGAAAATCTAGATGATATTCAGCTATTTTGAGATATATTGCAATTGAACCTTTTTGGTTTTTGTTTTACACGGTGCACATTTTGGCTATCAAACATGAATTGAAAAAAGTCATGATATTGTTGAATAAATGTGGTTTACCTCTGTACTGTAATGCTTGAATTAATGAACTCTGTGACCGCAAATGGTGTTCAAAGGTATTCATTTAGTGTCACTAGCACACTTAAAATTTTTAAATGAATAATTAAATATGCATTGTATTTGTGTTGTAAATGGGCTGAAATGTCAGTATACAACTGAATGTACATTCATTGGATTTTCAGCTGAGGTCAAATTAAAACCAGATGCATTCAGACATGATTTGTGTGCATGTTTTACATTTACATTCATGAATTTATTGTATTGTGGATGTACTTGTAGATGTGTGTTCCTGTCCAGAATGTAACATTCTGATTGGGTTTTCCAGGTGGTTTTGTGAGGGTAAAGAGTTGGAAAACAGTCCTGATATTCAGATCATCGCTAATGGTGAGCGACACACTCTGATCATAGCAGAGGCATTTGAAGAAGACACGGGCAGATACTCGTGCTTTGCCTCCAACTTTTATGGCACAGACTCCACCTCAGCAGAAATCTACATTGAGGGTCAGTAAATGACTTATGGACTATTTAATATGAAATATACATTGACTAAATCATTGCAGCTGCAGTCTGAAATTAAGTTTGTATATTTTCATTTTCTATTAGGAGCATCTTCGTCAGATTCTGACGAAGAAAAACATTTTCAAGCAGAGTGAGTTTGTATATTTTCCATTATGAAATCTGTATCTGCAGTACCTTTTGAACCCCTAGGGGTTGAAATCACATGCACACATCTTTATTTCCAGACTTCATGAAAGATCTCCTCAGCCCAAACCTGCTGTGGTCTTGGCAGAACCCAACACATCTGCTGAAGACACCACACCAACTATAACAACCACCTTCGCTGAACCACCAGCACCTTCTGACACAGAAGCAGTGCCACTGACTGAGCTGATTGCTAACCCAAGCTCTAAGCAGGAAGATACAGAACTTCTGAGTTCCAAGGTTGTCAGCGCTGAAATACCTGTACTAGAACCAAACATTTCTGTAGTAGAACCAACCATACCTGTACTAGAACCATCAACGCCAATATCTGAGGTCGAACCCACTCCACCAATTTCTCCACTGACCATTGCCCCACCATCACCTCCATCCAGCCAAAGTATCTCCGATGTACTGTTAACATCTCAACAGAGCATTTCTGAGGTATGAAAAACACACCAAATCTGCAGTTTTGTTTTTCCACTAATGCATGTGTTTTTCTTACATTCAATATGTTTTGTTTTCAGACTCTAAATGGCAGCAGTAGCTATCTTCAAAGCTTCGATGTAAGGCCCATGATGGCAGCTCCTGTTTTTACGAAGGTAGAGCAAACACAGCTTGTATTTCTAAATCTTGACATTGAGCACCAATTAAGTATAAATTAATGCTTGAAAAAAAAACATATACGTATTATAATATTTTCACGTGTTTTAAACTTTTGCATGCATGCCTGTCCCAAATCCAGTGAGTCAAAACCTTGGTATGCAGTCAGACTTACGATTTATGCTTGGCAGGCTGCAAATCCAGTGCAAGCCATGTTTAGAAATATTATAAAGCCTTGGTGGTGTTCCAGTTTGACTTGGGCCAGTAAGAAACCAACTAGCAATGCACTATCAACCCCACAGAACACCCTTTAAAATGCATAAAATGCACTGTTCACTCTCAGAAAGAAATTGTACCTTTAGGGATACAACAGTTTGTCACTGGGGCAGTACCCTCAAAGGGACACCTTTGTACCTAAATGGTGCATGTTAGGAACATAAAAGTACATATTACTACCTTAAGGGTACATATTACTATTCTAGGGTACTATTATGCACCCATTAGGGGTAAAGAAGATACAAAGGTGTCCCTTTGCGGGTATTGCCTAAGTGACCAGCTTTTTTTTTTTTTTGGACAGTGTATAGAGTAGCAATGCCCTGGCAGCTATCCAAAAATCATTATGGCAATAGCTATTATCTTCAGAAAAATTAAAACCTAGTTTTACAGGTTTTACATTCCATTGTCATGGTACACAATTGTCTCTTTTGCTGTAGAACCTCCAGGATGTCCTGGCTGTAGAGAGTCAGTTGGTAGTTCTTGAGTGCAGAGTAAAAGGCATTCCCTCCCCTAAAGTGGACTGGTACCGGGAGGGAACACTTATTGAAGATTCCCCAGACTTCAGAATCCTTCAGAAGAGTATGTATAATTTTAGTGCACAGTGAATTTAGATATGTGGTTGGATCCATCCTTGAAAACTGCTGAAAATGTTTCAACTTGAAAGAAAAGTTTACAGTGCTTGACTCTTTCTTCTTAAAATTGTTATCTGACAATTCACACATTCTGCTTTTTTCATCCCAGAACCAAGATCCATGGCTGAGTCTGGTAGGTGGATTTGATTACCCTTGCTTTGCCAAGGTAATTATTTCATGACTCTAATCACCTAACATTGTACCATTTCTCTGTTTGGTGTGGACATCAGAGGAGATATGTACTTTGGTTATTGCGGAGGTCTTTCCAGAGGATTCTGGAACATTTACTTGCATAGCCAGCAATAAATATGGCACAGTTTCCAGTACTGCAGTATTGAGAGTAAAAGGTAATTTAGTTTTATTGTTGAGGAATCTATTATTGGATCAGCTTAAGATTGCTTAAGTTCATAATGAGATAAAAATGAATACATATATCACATCGCCCTCCCCTAAAGTGGACTGGTACCGGGAGGGAACACTTATTGAAGATTCCCCAGACTTCAGAATCCTTCAGAAGAGTATGTATAATTTTAGTGCACAGTGAATTTTGATATGTGGTTGGATCCATCCTTGAAAACTGCTGAAAATGTTTCAACTTGAAAGAAAAGTTTACAGTGCTTGACTCTTTCTTCTTAAAATTGTTCTGACAATTCACACATTCTGCTTTTTTCATCCCAGAACCAAGATCCATGGCTGAGTCTGGTAGGTGGATTTGATTACCCTTGCTTTGCCAAGGTAATTATTTCATGACTCTAATCACCTAACATTGTACCATTTCTCTGTTTGGTGTGGACATCAGAGGAGATATGTACTTTGGTTATTGCGGAGGTCTTTCCAGAGGATTCTGGAACATTTACTTGCATAGCCAGCAATAAATATGGCACAGTTTCCAGTACTGCAGTATTGAGAGTAAAAGGTAATTTAGTTTTATTGTTGAGGAATCTATTATTGGATCAGCTTAAGATTGCTTAAGTTCATAATGAGATAAAAATGAATACATATATCACATCTCAAGTCTAATTCTGAACAATATTTTGTCTGCATCGATAGGACACAATAAGAACAGCACCAATCCTAAAACAACAAGCACTTTAACAGTGGAATCCTCCCTCCAAAAGATTCCGGCAACAGAACTGATGTCAACATCTTTAAAGCATAAACCAGATGTTCCTCTGGTAAACAACAAACTTCACTCAAGTATGATTTGCCTTGACCCTTTGAAATCTGGATTTAAGCATTCAGACATTCAGGACTCTGGAACACCTCGCTCAGATTCCCTAAATCCTCGTACCCTTCGCCATGATCTCACCACTAGCCTACCTAGTCTAAATCCTCTCAGCATTGGAAAATACAGCTCAGATACTTTAAGGACTAGTTTACCTCAGCTAGACCCACTCAGCTTCAGTTCTTCTTCACTGAACTCAGATTCAAACCATAAGCCTCTCAGCTCTAGCACAACACACTTTGATTCAGGAGGGTCCGGTTTTAAGCCTTCCACAGAAGTGACCCAAAGTCCACCAAACGGATCAGCCTCCAGCATCACTATGAGCTCTGATGCCTCGGTAGAACCATTACCAAATGGTTCAAAACCAACCCCCAGCCCTTCTGTTACTAGTTTCCCACCAGTAAACTGCAGTAACCATCAAGAGCGGCCAACTGTTAAACCCCTACCTGATACCCCAACTTCTTGCCTCAAGACAAGACCCGAGGGTATATTAGGGAATCACAACGAATCCCGCTCTAGTTCCCGAGTTGGCCTCCGTGTAACCTTTAAACTCCTGGAAGATGAAGACGAGGAGGAGAAAGGAATGTCATCTAAAGAACCACCACCAGTGTTGGCTAAACCAAAATTGTAAGTACCAACTTCAGAGTGTTGCAAGACAACTTGAGAGTAAAATTATGTTTTAGGACTATCTGAAGTAGAAAACATGCTTGTTTTCCCCTTCATTTGTCTTATCTTAGAGACCCAGTGCAGCTTCAGATCCTCCACAACCAGGTGCTTTTGGAACAGTGGCAGGAAGATGCCTCCCCAAGCCAAGATTCACCACATTTAGACAGGACAAGTTGTGAGCCACCGCCTGTCAAGCCAACTCACCCTCCTGCAAATTCAGTTCCATCCCAACTCCAACCACCTCCTTTTGTAATGAACTCTGCTCCAATTCCTCTGCAGACCCCTGCATCTGTCCCTCTACTTCCTACAGTACCTGCTTCCATATTAAAAGCTGTACCTGTATCACAATTTAGCATGCCTTTAACCAATTCCATGCCCTTGCCTCAACTTACTCCATCAGCCACAACCTTACACAACCACCCTCCAATACCTCAACAAAATCTGGTTCCTACCCTCTGACCAATGCCATGGGCCTGCCGAAGAGGGCCCCACCTGGGTAAGCAAACACAAACACAACATTTCATTATAACAGAGGTTCTCAACCCTGCTCCATGGGATCCACTCTCCTGCCGAGTTTAGCTCCAACCCTAATCAACCACACCTGAAGGTAATCAAGTTCTTTAGATTAGCTTGAAAATGCACATGCAGGTGTGCTGAATTAGGTTGTAAATAAACTGTACAGGACAGTGGGTCCCCAGGAGTAGGGTTGAAGACCTCTGCATTATAATATTGTAATATCATAAAATGGTTTAAAGGTCACACTTTCTCTTAAAGGGGTCATGATGACATGGATTTTTTTTAATAGGTTTCTTGAGTTTACTTATGTTAATTAAGTTTTTTGCTAAAAAAAAAAGAATAAATATGTGGGAAAACAGTCATTTCCAGACAAAGCATTATGAAATCATTTACTTACGTTTGTGATGCAGCTGCAGTCAGATCTAGCACTGCTTCATCTTTCAACAAATGTTTCTTTGTGAACTCTCCATTACACTGTGCCTCGTTTACAAAACAAAATGCTCTGATCGATCCTCAGACACAATCCAGGACACCATTAAAAATAAACTATCCACTTGTTCCTTACACTGGGATCCTTCTGATATCTGTACAAAGACATGAACGAGCTGATTAAACCAAACGCGTCAAAGCGAACATTCTTTCACTCCATTTGTCCTGATGATGACCGACTCGAGCGCGTGCACTGTCAGAAAGTGAACGCACATCTGTATACTGTATCCAGTGTAGACAAGACAGCGTCAGTGATTGTAATTTCTGTTTGCTTTTGACGCAAAGCGACACTCGCATTCAGCGTGACAAGTGTCCGTTAAGCTGTTAAGTGTCTGAACACCAGTGGGCGGGGCCTATGGTGAGAAGATGACTATTTGTCAATGTCTTGCTCTGGAGGCAGTGTTTATGCAAATGACTGGGGCTAGGTGACGTCACCTTGCCCCTCGGATCCAAAACGAGCCGTTTTTGGAGCTTGATTAAATAAATGCTTTGTTTATAATGAGGAGGACATAGGATCTATGAAACTTGCAGGTTGTTTTAATGGTACAAAGACCTCTTATATCCCAAAAGATCAAGGCAAATTTGATTTCTCATGCTATGACCCCTTTAAAGGGATTTTTGTGGAATATCCTGTCTGTTTACTGACTAGTTAATGCAATGACACTATGGTCGTTTTAGAGCTGTTTTACAGCAAAATTTGACTTTTCATAAATATATATACACGTATTTGTATCATATTTTAATGCCTTACCTCAGTCTCATTGTGTTACTTCATGTTCAGGCCTCAAGGTGCACTAAAGAAGAATCAAAGAGGTTCCAGACTCATGTCTGATGATGACATCCGCGAGAGCAAGGAAACACTGTTACAAGATATTGAGAAGAAATTGCAATTTAAAGATGAACAGCTTCGTTTTGGACAGCAGGTATGTGGTGTCATAAATATTACAAAGATGCGTTTTGTTGTGTATAGTACAAATAGTACCTAGGCCATGCTTTTGCAGGACTGACAGACACAATTCAGTTATATAAAATTTAAGAAAGTTTTTGCTGTTTCTGATCATCTTACTTTGAGTTATGGGTTTCTTTATGTGAGTGTAAACATACCTGGCAATAAAAACTCATTCTGATTCTGATTCTGAATATTAGATTAATAGTAAGATTTATGAATACTATAACAAATGTCTTCCTAGTTAATGTTAGTTATTGCATTAACTAATGTTAACCAATGGGACCGTATATTGTAAAGTGTATTGTAAAGTTTAACATTAAATCTTGAAGTCAGAATAATTGATCAAATATTAAAAATATAGCTGCGTCCTTGTAAATTGTAACTAATACTCTAACTCAAATTCTATCACAAAAGATTATGCATTTTAATTGAATGCTATACTAACTACATGAGAATATTAATATCAGTGTTCAATGGATATCTCAAACAGAAACAATAATGACATGAGCACTACATTAGACCATCTGCAGTTTGGGTTGCTGTGTTTCCATTGCAATCACAGTTCAGTTCAGTGTCTATGTGAGTGAAATCTGAATGCAAACGGTATCTGTGAGTAAACATGAGCGCTGGGCTTGCGAGACTAGACAGAGTCAGGAATGAACAGGGCTCTTCTGTACTATAAATAGAGGTGACTGCATTCAGACATCCAGAACTAAAGGCGAGCTGTTACCCGACAGGCCTCTTGAGATATAATAGGTACTTTTAAAATAGGATGGTGTGTTAAAGGGTTCATATCATAGCTATTTAGTAACCTAGTTTTAGTTTTTATTTGTGTATTTATTTATTTTTACACCAAAAACATTCATAATTTAGTTATATATGACCATTTTTCATTCTTTCTCTAACCCCCAGAACATATGTTTCCACCACAGAATAAAAACATTTGCGATTTTATCTCACAATTTTCAGAAATTCAGAATTCTGAGTTTACTTCTAGCAAAATCTAGCTTTATTTGGTTTTGCCACAAGTTTTAAAAAAATGCTAAATGTGATTTTTCTTTTTTTTGTCTCACGCAGTTCTGAGTTTAAATCTCACAATTCTGGCGTTTTCCCTCTGAATTCTTTGTTTAAATCTAACAATTTTTACTTTTTTCTCAGAATTCTGAGTTTAAGTCTCACAATTCTGCTTTATTTGTTTTTGCACGGGATAAAAAAAAACACTAAATTCGACTTTTATCTCACAACTCTGAGTTTAAATCTCACAATTCTGCTTTATTTGTTTTGCCACTGGATAAAAAAACCACTAAATTCTACTTTATCTCACAATTCTGATTTTAAATCTCGCAATTATGTTTTTCCCCTCAGAATTTTAAACTTAAATCTTGCAATTCTGACTTTTTTATTAGAATTGTGAGTTTAAATCTTGCAATTCTGACTTTTTTATTAGAATTCTGAGTTTAAATCTTGCAATTCTGACTTTTTTATTAGAATTCTAAGATTAAATCTTGCAATTCTGACTTTTTAATTAGAATTCTGAGTTTAAATCTTGCAATTCTGACTTTTTAATTAGAATTCTGAGTTTAAATCTTGCAATTCTGACTTTTTAATTAGAATTCTGAGTTTAAATCTTGCAATTCTGACTTTTTAATTAGAATTCTGAGTTTAAATCTTGCAATTCTGACTTTTTAATTAGAATTCTGAGTTTAAATCTTGCAATTCTGACTTTTTAATTAGAATTCTGAGTTTAAATCTTGCAATTCTGACTTTTTAATTAGAATTCTGAGTTTAAATCTTGCAATTCTGACTTTTTTATTAGAATTCTGAGTTTAAATCTTGCAATTCTGACTTTTTTATCCATCTGGCGAACCTCCGCTCTTTACCCAACAAAACGGACGAACTTCTTCTGCTCTCCCGGACAAATAAGGATTTTTCTAACTCTGCTGCTCTGTGTTTCACGGAAACCTGGCTGAAAGACGCCATTCCGGACAGCGCGTTGAGTCTGCCGGGTTTTCAGCTGTTCAGAGCGGACCGCGACGCAGAATCAACGGGGAAATCACGTGGTGGCGGGACATGCTTTTACATCAATGAGAGGCGGTGTACAGATGTAACTGTGTTAAAGAAGATGTGCTGTTCAGATCTAGAAGTGCTCTTCATTAATTGCAAGCCGTTCTATTCGCCGCGGGAGTTTTGCTCGTTCATTCTCGTCAGTGTCTACATTCCTCCGCAAGCGCACGTGAGCTCCGCTTTACAGAAACTCGCTGATCTGATCACAGACACAGAACAACAACACCCGGACTCTGTTTTAATCATTCTCGGGGACTTTAATAAAGCCAATCTCTCCCGTGAACTGCCAAAATACAGACAGCACATCACATGTCCCACCAGAGACAGTAATATATTGGATCACTGTTACACTACAATAAAGAATGCATATCACTCTGTCCCACGAGCAGCTTTGGGGCTCTCTGATCACTGCTTGGTTCATCTTATACCGACCTACAGGCAGAAACTGAAATCAGCTAAACCTGTATTAAGGACTGTAAAAAGATGGACTAATGAAGCAGAGCAGGATTTACAAGCTTGTTTTGACTTCACTGATTGGAGCGTTTTTGAATCTGCTGCCACCGATCTGGACGAGCTCACAGAGACTGTAACATCTTATATCAGTTTCTGTGAAGACATGTGCATTCCTACCAGGACTCACTTAACTTACAACAATGACAAACCATGGTTCACTGCAAAACTCAGACAGCTCCGTCAGGCCAAAGAAGATGCTTACAGGAAGGGGGATAATGTCTTGTATAAACAGGCTAAATACACACTGGAAAAGGAGATCAGAGTGGCAAAGAGGAATTATTCAGAAAAAATAAGGATTAAATTCTCTTCCAGTGACTCGGCATCAGTGTGGAAAAGTCTAAAAGAAATCACCAATTACAAGACACCATCCCCCAGCACTGCGGAGAATCAACACCTGGCAGACGATCTGAACGAGTTCTACTGCAGGTTTGAAAAGACACCCCACACCCGCCCTGAACACCTCTCCACACAACCATTCACACCTCCAGCAACCCCCCTCTCCCCCACACCTGCAATTCAGATCAGCGAAGAAGAGGTGCGCCAGGTCTTCCGGAAGCAGAAAATGAGAAAAGAACCAGGTCCCAGACTGTGTTACACCAGTCTGTCTGAAATCCTGTGCTGACCAGCTGGCCCCCATCTTCACACAGATCTTCAACAGATCACTGGAGCTGTGCGAAGTCCCTTCATGCTTCAAACGCTCCACCATCATCCCCGTCCCAAAGAAACCCAAAATTACTGGACTTAATGACTACAGACCTGTGGCTCTAACGTCTGTGGTCATGAAGTCTTTTGAAAGACTGGTGCTGGCCCACCTGAAGGACATCACTGGACCCTTGCTGGATCCTCTTCAGTTTGCCTACAGAGCAAACAGGTCTGTGGACGATGCAGTAAACATGGGACTGCATTATGTTCTGCAACATCTAGACAGACCAGGGACTTATGTGAGGATCCTGTTCGTGGACTTCAGCTCGGCCTTTAACACCATCATCCCAAACCTCCTCCTGCCCAAACTAACTCAGCTCTCCGTGCCCACCTCCGTCTGTCAGTGGATCAACAGCTTCCTGACAGACAGGCAGCAGCTAGTGAGGCTGGGAAAATACACATCCAGCACCCGTACGATCAGCACTGGAGCTCCTCAGGGTTGTGTTCTCTCTCCACTGCTCTTCTCCCTGTACACCAACGACTGCACATCTAAAGACCCCTCTGTCAAGCTCCTGAAGTTTGCAGACGACACCACACTCATCGGCCTCATTCAGGACGGTGACGAGTCTGCTTACAGACAGGAGGTCGAGCAGCTGGCTGTCTGGTGCAGTCTCAACAACCTGGCGCTCAACACGCTAAAAACTGTGGAGATGACCGTGGACTTCAGGAGAAACCCCTCTGCACTCCCCCCACTCACCATCATGGACAGCACTGTGACTGCAGTGGAGTCATTCAGGTTCCTGGGCACCACAATCTCTCAGGACCTGAAGTGGGACACTCACATTGACTCCATTGTGAAAAAGGCCCAGCAGAGGTTGTACTTCCTTCGCCAGCTGAGGAAGTTCAACCTGCCACAGGAGCTGCTGAAACAGTTCTACTCCGCCATTATTGAATCTGTCCTCTGCACTTCAATAACTGTCTGGTTCAGCTCAGCTACCAAATCTGACCTCAGAAGACTTCAGAGGGTAGTCCGGACTGCTGAGCGAATCATTGGTACAACCCTCCCTTCTCTCCAAGAACTGTACTCGTCCAGAGTGAGCAAAAGGGCTGGCAGAATCACTCTGGACCCCTCACATCCAGCACACTCCCTCTTTGAACTGTTGCCATCTGGTCGACGCTACAGAGCTCTGAGCACCAGAACGACCAGACACAGGAACAGTTTTTTCCCTCAGGCCATCCATCTCATGAACACTTGACAATAACTGTGGAACAGACACTATTTATTCACTCATACACTTATTTATCTAACACACACACACTCAGTCTACATTTCAATTTGCACATAATATACCTGTACATACAACTGTCTATTGTTATATACCTGTACATACAATTGTCGATTTGTATATTTTTATTCCTTAGTTACTTGTTCTATTTTTCTATTTTTTATTATCTGTGTTTTTGTTCTGTCACTGTCATTCTGTTACACTGTGGAGCTTCTGTCATGAAAACAAATTCCTCGTATGTGTAAACATACCTGGCAATAAAAACTCATTCTGATTCTGATTCTGAATATTAGATTAATAGTAAGATTTATGAATACTATAACAAATGTCTTCCTAGTTAATGTTAGTTATTGCATTAACTAATGTTAACCAATGGGACCGTATATTGTAAAGTGTATTGTAAAGTTTAACATTAAATCTTGAAGTCAGAATAATTGATCAAATATTAAAAATATAGCTGCGTCCTTGTAAATTGTAACTAATACTCTAACTCAAATTCTATCACAAAAGATTATGCATTTTAATTGAATGCTATACTAACTACATGAGAATATTAATATCAGTGTTCAATGGATATCTCAAACAGAAACAATAATGACATGAGCACTACATTAGACCATCTGCAGTTTGGGTTGCTGTGTTTCCATTGCAATCACAGTTCAGTTCAGTGTCTATGTGAGTGAAATCTGAATGCAAACGGTATCTGTGAGTAAACATGAGCGCTGGGCTTGCGAGACTAGACAGAGTCAGGAATGAACAGGGCTCTTCTGTACTATAAATAGAGGTGACTGCATTCAGACATCCAGAACTAAAGGCGAGCTGTTACCCGACAGGCCTCTTGAGATATAATAGGTACTTTTAAAATAGGATGGTGTGTTAAAGGGTTCATATCATAGCTATTTAGTAACCTAGTTTTAGTTTTTATTTGTGTATTTATTTATTTTTACACCAAAAACATTCATAATTTAGTAATATATGACCATTTTTCATTCTTTCTCTAACCCCCAGAATATATGTTTCCACCACAGAATAAAAACATTTGCGATTTTATCTCACAATTTTCAGAAATTCAGAATTCTGAGTTTACTTCTAGCAAAATCTAGCTTTATTTGGTTTTGCCACAAGTTTTAAAAAAATGCTAAATGTGATTTTTTTTTTTTGTCTCACGCAGTTCTGAGTTTAAATCTCACAATTCTGGCGTTTTCCCTCTGAATTCTTTGTTTAAATCTAACAATTTTTACTTTTTTCTCAGAATTCTGAGTTTAAGTCTCACAATTCTGCTTTATTTGTTTTTGCCACTGGATAAAAAAAAACACTAAATTCTACTTTATTTCACAATTCTGATTTTAAATCTCGCAATTATGTTTTTCCCCTCAGAATTTTAAACTTAAATCTTGCAATTCTGACTTTTTTATTAGAATTGTGAGTTTAAATCTTGCAATTCTGACTTTTTTATTAGAATTCTAAGTTTAAATCTTGCAATTCTGACTTTTTTTTATTAGAATTCTAAGTTTAAATCTTGCAATTCTGACTTTTTTATTAGAATTCTGAGTTTAAATCTTGCAATTCTGACTTTGTTATTAGAATTCTGAGTTTAAATCTTGCAATTATGACTTTTTTATTAGAATTCTGAGTTTAAATCTTGCAATTCTGACTTTTTTATTAGAATTCTAAGATTAAATCTTGCCATTCTGACTTTTTTATTAGAATTCTGAGTTTAAATCTTGCAATTCTGACTTTTTTATTAGAATTCTGAGTTTAAATCTTGCAATTCTGACTTGTTTCCAAGAATTGCAAAAAATTGTGTTGTGAGATAAGTTGTGAGATAAAAAGTCGCTATTACCTTCATATAGGTTATATGTTATAGTGTTATATTATCTCCACAAAGCCCGCTTCTTATTGTAATTGGTTTATATGTTGTAAAATGTGTCATGCAAATATACAAGTTCACACTGATTGTTGAAAATAGCCTGACCACTGATTAGCCTTGTCATTTATCACATATCTCTGTTTGTTGTTATTTTTAGACATTACTATGATCAGTTTGGTTGTTTAATTATGCGACTGTTCTGGAAACTTTAACATTTAGGTAGCTGTGGCCAATATTTCCACAGAACCTGGAAAAAGTAGTAAATATGAAAGTTTAGTTAATATGAAAATGGGACACATTCATGAATGATTTCAGGTAATAAGTTCATGTGTTTTGTAGGAATACAAGGTGTCGAGCTTTGAGCAGAGGCTACTGAGCGAGATCGAGTTTCGTTTGGAAAGAACTCCAGTTGAAGAGTCGGACGATGAAGTTCAGCACGATGAAATTCCCTCTGGAAAATGCATCGCGCCCATCTTCGACAAGAAACTGAAGCACTTCAGGGCTGTGGAAGGGATTCCTGTCACATTTACCTGTAAAGTTGTTGGAATTCCAATTCCTAAAGTGAGTTTTTGACAGCATGTGATGCTTTTTTAATGCATGCACAGAAAATAACACTTTTATTGTGTTCTCTTTATGGTTCAAAGTTTGGGATTGGTAAGATTTTTTTATATATGTTTTTGAAAGAAGTCTCTTCTGCTCACCAAGGCTGCATTTATTTGATCAAAAAATACAATAAATGTATTCCTGTGATGCGCAGCTGTATTTTCAGCATCATTACTCCAGTCTTCAGTGTCACATGATCTTCAGAAATCAGTATAATATGCTGATCTGCTGCTCAAGAAACATTTCTGATTATTACCAATGTTGAAAACAGTTGTGCTGCACAATATTTTTGTGGAAACTGTGATACATTTTGTTTTTCAGGATTCTTTGATGAATAGAAAGTTCAAAAGAACATTTATTTGAAACTGAACTTTTTTTGTAACATTAAAAATGTCTTTACTCTCACTTTTGATCAATTTAATACATCCTCCTTAATGGATAAAAGTACTAATTTCTTTTATATAGCTAAAAAAAAATATTAATCTAGTGCTTGTAGATTAATAATTAATCATTACTATTTTCTAAATAATTTGTTTTCTGTACAGTTTATATTAATTTCAATCTTTAAGCATAACAAAAACATAAATATAATCCAAACTACTTGTTTTATTTTGTACTTTTCACACAGGTTTACTGGTTTAAGGATGGAAAGCAGATTTTGAAGAAAAACGTGCACTATAAGAAGATCAGAGAGGGTGATGGGACGTGTTCATTACACATAGAAGCCGTCACAAGTGACGATGACGGCAATTATACAGTCATGGCAGCGAATCCACAGGTAACATGCTGGAGAAAATGATCAGAAATGACTCTGATGTACAGCAGAAATCAGAGTCGAGCTTGTTTTCATGTTCACAGGGCAGAATAAGTTGCTCTGGCCATTTGATTGTCCAAACGGGTCCCGTGCGAAACCGTCCCATGGTTCACTCGCAGAGGTGAGTCGGATCAATGCTCAGTTTTATGCATTTCTTCTAAAGTTGCAATGGCTGACAAAGAGATAAGTTTAATGGACTTGCATGTGTAATACATAGCTGCAAACTTCTCACCTTTCAGTGACAACTCACTTTTTTGAGATCAGAATCAACTATGAGATTTGCTTAGATCCAGAGAGAAAGTGTTTTTATGAGGGGGTCTTACAAGGGTAAATAAAAAACTGGTCGTTTCAATAAGTTTTGCATAGTATTTTATTAATCTTTACTTCAAGAACTATGTCTAAAAAGGGTAATATGTTATGTATTTGAGGTCTGAGATGTGGGAACGGTCAAGAGAGAGAGAGGGCAAACATTTAGCATTTTAGCCAATATTGTCTTAAATAGCCTGCAGAGCGCTTCATCTTTTATATCAAATATATTCAATCTTGATTTTTGTAAAATGTCGCAATAAGATGTTAATATTTTTTTTGAAAATTTACAGATTTGGACATATAAGGATATATATTCACTAGTGCTGTCAAACGATTAATCGCGATTAATCGCATCCAAAATAAACGTTTTTGTTTGCATAATATATGTGTGTTCTGTGTATATTTATTATGTATATATAAATACACATACATGCATGTATATATTTTGAAAATATTTACATGTCTATATTTATATTCATATAATTTATATTATAAATAAATGTTTAATATATAAACATAACATATTTTTCTGAAATATACATGCATGTGAGTGTATTTACATACATAATAAATATACACAGCACACACACATATATTATGCAAACAAAAACATTTATTGCGATTTAATCGCGATTAATCATTTGACAGCACTAATATATATATATATAAACCTTAAAGTAACTACAAATGAGCATGTAAAGCAAATACCTTTAAAAGAACTTCTGTGTGGAGCATGCCCCCGATCCCTGTAATGTTCTCACCTTTTTTTCCCCCGTTACCTGTTTGCATGTCTGTGATCACTCAACGTTGTTTTTCCCAGAGTCCGAGCGCGTGTACAGGAAGTGGAGGGCGAGCCGGCTCAAGAGCGCTTCTTTCGTCCGCACTTCCTGCAGGCTCCGGGAGACATGTCGGCTCATGAGGGACGCCTCTGTAGGTTAGACTGCAAGGTACTGGAGATATTCCAGCAAGATGATCCCAAAACAGATCTGAGCGCTTAAAAATGTCTGACCATCATTGCATTAGGAGTCCTAGCAGACTTGGGGCCAGATTTACTAACAGCTTGCACCAGCACAAACCGTCTTTTGGCGTTAAAACAGTACAGTTATTTTTGCGCCTGACCTTACTGAATGTGCATTTCTTTTGAGATGCAAAATTTATGGGAGGGGAGTATTAAAATGAATCACGCAATGCAATTTACTAACGTTTGCGCTCGTCAAATTACTGGTATTTGCACCATTATTTAACGCCCAAAAAAAGCATGTCTTAAAGAGTAGCTCACTTTCAGAATGAAAATTCTGTCATCATTTACTCACCCTCCACTTGTTCCAAACCTGTATGAGTTTCTTTCTTCTGTCGAACACAAAAGAAGATATTTTGAAGAATGTTGGGATCTGAACAGTTGATGAGCACCATTGACTTCCATAGTATTTTATTTTCCCCTCCCATCCGCGCTTTTATAGAATTGCGCTCTAATGCTAATTTGCCCTGTTTGGTAAATCTGGCCGTAAATATACAAAGGAAGTACACTTTGCCATACTTGTAAAACGGGTTCTTACTTAAAGAAAATACTTGAAATCAAAATACTTAAGTGCAAACTGAATGTAATGTTTTAGACTCTATTGCATGTTAATTGCAATTAAATGAAAATGCAATGTTAAATGCAATTATTTTAACTTAAGAAGGTAGAGAGCAGGACTTGTCCTAAGACAAGAACGCATTTTGGTTTTAGGTTTTAGGACAACTCTGATGAAAGGTTTTGATCCACTTCAAATGTTGACTACACTGTAAAAAAAAATACCGTAAAATTTACGGTAAAAAATACGGTAGCAACGTTTTAGGTTTTACGGTTTTAACTTAAATTTACAGTTAAATACCGTAATTTAATTGATATAATGTTAATATACCAACCTATTGAAGTACTAAAATCTGTTTTGTAGCTTTGTAATACACTGATAATCACCAAATGCAGGAGGTGATGAGAAAGTCACATGATGAACCAAAGCCTATCACAAGCAGCTTTGAATGTTGACTACACTGTAAAAAAAAAACCCATAAAATTTACGGTAAAAAATACGGTAGCAACGTTTTAGGTTTTACGGTTTTAACTTAAATTTACAGTTAAATACCGTAATTTAATTGATATAATGTTAATATACCAACCTATTGAAGTACTAAAATCTGTTTTGTAGCTTTGTAATACACTGATAATCACCAAATGCAGGAGGTGATGAGAAAGTCACATGATGAACCAAAGCCCATCACAAGCAGCTTTTAGATAATAACATATATAGAAGATGCACAGCGTCATTCACACAAACACTAAACACCACCATGGTAACACACATGACACTGAAATAATGCAATAAACATTCATTTAACAACATTAGGTGTAACACACAACCCTAATATACAAAACTGATAAGAAAAACTAAGAAGAAACAGTTATTTCAACAAAAAAACATCACATTTGAAATGTAACGCAGGGAATTCTGGGAATGTCAATTTACGGTTATTCACTGTAACTTATACGGTCTTTTTCACTTCCAAAAACGGTATACTACCGTAAAATTAATGTCCAATACATGTAATATCCAATACAGGTGTTCACCGTATATAGTAGAGGAATTTACCCTTAACCATTACAGTAGGTTTTTACTGTAGCATTTTTACAGTCTTTTACCGTTAAATTCACGGTGTTTTTTTACAGTGTACTGTAAATTAAAATGAGAGATGTTGCCTTGGCAACTAGATGAAATAAAATAACATTTTCTATTTTATTTCAGTTTTCATCCACTTCATTTCAAGCAACAATTTATTTATTTATTTAATGGTTTTAATATTAGTTTCAGTTTAGGTAATAACACGGATTTGCAACATACTTTAAATAAAAAATTCTAATTTGACATATTTACAAAGTGCACTTTTTAAATGTACTTAAAGAAACCTGGTCATAAAAGTCACTTAAGTGGCTTTGTATTCCGTTGTATCATTTAAAACTATTAAAACCAAAATTCCAAAATGCTTGAAAAGTCACTGAAGCATCCAAATACTTTTTGAGAAAGCTGTCTGTTATCCAATACAATGACACGTAGCATTGCAGAAAGCTTGAAGCGGCATGTTTTGTCTTCATGCTCTGAACCCTCCTCTGCTGTTTAGGTGAGTGGGTTACCTCATCCTGAAATCATGTGGCTTCTCAACGGGAGGCCCATATATCCAGACCTCACTCACCGAATGCTCGTGAGAGAAAACGGCATCCATTCTCTGGTTATTGACCCTCTGACTCAAGCCGATGACGGGACGTACACCTGCATCGCCTCAAATAAAGCGGGACAGAGTTCATTCGGCCTCGAGCTCAGAGTAGTGGGTAAGAGCCGGATCGTTTCTGAATGTCCTTTCAACATTAAAATACTAGAAAGCCCATTTCTGCCACACAAGAAAAAAATGTGTATTAGTAAATCACAATTATGACTTGGAATGACGTAAGTCAAAATTATGAGATAGGAATTCAAAACAAATTGAAATTATGGCATGCTAAGTCATTATGAGATGAAAAGTCATAATTATGACAATAAAAATTCTTTGACTTAGCATATGTTATGATGACTTTATCTCATAATATTGAATTTTAAGTAACTCAATAATTTTATAATTCCATACTAACTCATTTTTGACTATCATAAATTCAGCCTTGTACATCAATTTCAACCTTTTATGTCATAATTATGACTTAGTATGTCATAATTTTGATGTATGCTAGTTTAGATTTTTCTCACACTTTTGACTATTATATTTATAATTTTATGCCATAATTGATTTTTTTTTGGTCAAAATTATGACGCCTCATAATTCTACCTTTTTATCTAATAATTATGACTTTTCATGTCATAATTTCGCCATATCTCATACTTATACAATTTTAAAAATCTTGTCAGATAAAACATTGCGACTATAAGATAAATTATAATTATGACAAAAAGTAAATCAAGTCAAAATTGACAAAAGTCAAAAATATTAACAAATATTTAAAAAAAAAGACTTTATGCCATAATTTTGACTTCTTGTCTCAGATTTTGTACTTTTTATGTCATAATTTCGACTTGTTGATTTATTAAATCACAGTTACGAGTTATAAAGTCAGTACTGTGAGATATAAACATGCAATTGTAAGAAAATAGCCAGCCTTTTGTTCTCTCTCAGAATTGTTACATCGTGCAATTCTGAGAAAAGCAGCCAGAATTGCACATTTATATCGTGCTATTCTGACACGCAACAGCTTAATAACACACAGATACTTGATCCTCTTTTCTCTGTCAAATGAACACACGCAGAAAAAGAGCTGAAGCAGGCGCCGCATTTCGTGGAAAAGCTGCAGAACACGGGCATCGCCGAGGGCTCCCCGGTGCGTCTGGAGTGCAGGGTTGTGGGAATGCCACAGCCGCTCATCTTCTGGAAGAAAGACAATGACACGATCCCTCACTCGAAGGACAGAGTCAGGTGAGTCCGCTCACATCTGCTGGACCAGGCATGAAACCAGCAGCTCCCTTCAGCACAGTTTCCCAGATATGATCAACACTGTGTGCTTTTGAGAACATAAATGCAGTATATCACACAGTAAATGAATTAAAAGAACATTAATATTTTTGAAATTCCCATTCTGTGTCTTTGTTATCCCAGCATGCATCAGGACACGACAGGTTATGTTTGTCTACTGATTCAACCGACTAGAAAGGAAGATGCTGGCTGGTACACGGTGTCTGCAAAAAATGAAGCAGGAATCATATCATGCACAGCAAGACTAGACCTATACGGTGAGTCAATTACATTTCTTAATATTTCAGCACTATATATTAGTAAAGTTAAGAAATAGTTAAGATATAAAGCATCTTGGCTACAATTTTAGTTGTTCTCCTGCAATGACTTCTAACACAGAGTACAGTACTTTTGTTAGCTGGTCAGAAATAAATGAAAATCTAAATTAAACTGCTACATTAATACTCCGTCTAAAAATATTTTAAATGTCATTTTTCTAATTATTTTAAGAAATAGTTCTGATAATTACAAATGCAATTAAACTACTATATTATACAATTTTTTCAATGTTTTAGGTTTTAACATATATTATTAAACATTCTAATTATTTTCAGAAATTATTCTAATAATATTAGAATTAAACTACTATATTATACTCCATCTAAAATATTTAAAATCTAATGTTTCTGACTATTTTGAGAGATGACTCTGATAATGATAAACTGAATTAAACTACGATGTTATACTCTAAAATCTAAAACTATTTTAAACTAATTTTTGTAACTATTTTAAGAAGTTACTTCTAAACTAACTAACATGTTATTCTTTTTCTACAACTATTTTAATGTAATTTTTCTAATTATTTTAAGGAATTTTTCTAATAATTAAAAATTAAATTAAACTACTATATTACACTATCTAAAACTATTTTAAATGTAATATTTCTAATTATTTTAAGGAATTTTTCTCATATTAATTAATCTAATTATTAATGTAAGTATCTAATTAATTAAATTAATCTTATAATTTGTATCTTAGTTCATTTGTCATACTGTGTAGGTACTAGTGAAGTGAACTGCAAAAAGTTGATTAATAAAGATGGTAACCAGTTAAAGCACCTAAAATATACATTTACTGTACATTATATTGTACAACTGTATTACATTTAACCCAAAAAAGATGCTGAAAGGTGTAGTTGTGTCAACTATGTGACTAATAAATAAATACGTTACTCACAGCATGCAACTCAAGTGCAAAAGATTTTCTTAATTGCACAGTTATGTCCAAACGTGTTGTTTTCTGCAGCTCAGTGGTATCAGCCCGTTCATGCACCGATGAAGAAAACGCAGCTCAGCGGGAGTCGATACGCTGCTCTCACCGGCCAGGGTCTGGATATAAAGTCAGCATTTTCCATGAGCGACAACGGCCCCGTCACATTCTCTGCCTCCCAACCAGAGCGAAGGGTAGAAAGTGAGGAGCTGTAGATGCTCGCAGGTTAATGATGGCGCACAGAGGATTTAAAGACAACACGTTGTGCTGAGTGGTTGGAGTTGCAATCTAAAAGCAAACAAGGATCTGATGTTTCTGCACTCATTTGTAGTTGTATATGTCTTTACACGGGCCTATCATTTAAAGGAATAGTTCAGCCAAATATGAAAATGGGCTAAAAATCTGCTTATCCTCAGGCCATCTAATATGTAGATGAGTTTGTTTCTTCATCAGGTTTGGAGAAATGTAGCATTGCATCAGTGTCTCAGCAATGGATGCTCTGCAGTGAATGGGTGCCGTCAGAATGAGAGCTGATAAAAACATCACAATAATCCACAACACTCCAGTCCATCAGTTAACATCTGGAGAAGACAAAAGCTGAAACACATCCAGCATTAAGACGTTTTTAACTTCAAACCATTATTTCCAGCTGAAATACAAGTCCATAATCCATAATAACGCTTCCTCCGGTGAAAAAGTGTTCTGGTCTGACTCAGGAGAGAAATCTGATCAGATCAAGCACCGTTTAAACAGCTCTATACAACATATGTGACCCTGCAGCACAAAAGCAGTGTTAAGTCGCTGGGGGATATTTGTAGCAATAGACAACAATACATTGTATGGGTCACAATTATACATTTTTCTTTTATGCCAAAAATCATTAGGATATTAAGTAAAGATCATGTTCCATGAAGATATTTTGTAAATTTCCTACTGTAAATATATCAAAACTTAATTTTTAGTTAGTAATAATGCATTGCTAAGAAGATAATTTAATAGAATAGTTGTATCTCGGCCAAATATTGTCCTATACTAACAAATCATACATCAATGGAAAGCTTATTTATTTATAAATTTATAAATCTCAATGTCAAAAAATGGAACCTTATGGCTGGTTTTGTGGTGCAGGGTCACATATGTGGGTGATTTTGATGTCAGAGACAACAGGAGATGGACTTTTTCACTGAAGGAAACATTATTATGGAATATGGACTATTTTGGCCAGAAGTGAAGTTTAAACGTCTTAATGCTGGATGTGTTTCAGCTTTTGTCTTCTCCAGATGTTCACTGATGGACTGGAGTGCTGTGGATTATTGTGATGTTTTTATCAGCTGTTTGGACTCTCATTCTGACGGCACCCATTCACTGCAGAGCATCCATTGCTGAGACACTGATGCAATGCTACATTTCACCAAATCTGATGAAGAGACAAACTCATCCTGATCTTGGACGGCCTGAAGGTGAGCACATTTTCAGCCAATTTTAAGTTTTTGGTTGAACTGTATTTGGATATACTGGTAGATGAGCATCTGAACATGTTGTTTTTCCTCACTGCATTTAACTTTATTTGCACATGATTTTTTTCCTTTAATTATGATGAAATTTGTGCCATTTGAGGCATTATGCAATTAAATGTAATTTTTTGGGGCTGTTGTGCCCTTAGCATTTGAATCTGGTCTTTTGATTAGACTGTGTGTCTGTTGCATTACCAGCTGTGAATGTGAGCTTCAGCTGGTTTTATTCAACAAATCTATATAACACATGCACTTCTGCTATTGTTTCATGTTTCAGTATAATAAAGAAAGCATGAAAGATTTAGAAAGTGAGATGTAGATCAGTGAGATTTAAAGATTTCTTTTAAACTAAACTATACTTTGCAGATGTCCCACTGTCATCTGATCCTAAATGAAACCGTTGTTAAACTGATCAAATCTATTGCTAATCTATTTAATAAAGAACGATGCAAGAATGGGAAGAATTGGTTTCTCTAATAGAGATCTAAATTCTCTTACGCTGCATGTGGAAGAAAAAAATCTTGTTTATATAATGAATACTGCTGCTTCAGGTAACTCTCTGTAGAGCAATATGACAATCTTATATTAATAAGATTATGTATTAAATATTATATTGGATATTATACGTTGTTGTGGAAGTTTACAAAGCCAATGTATTGTTATACAGTCATTAGAATAAATAAATGCAAATACCTACCTTGTGAAAATGTACAATAGTTGTTTTTCTTGAAAATAAAGTTATATTTATTCAAACAAGGTCTTTGTCTTTTCTTTAATGTGTTGCATTGTAAACAAACAGCATTTATTATTGTTGTTATCACTGCTAAAAACATCCTGGTCTTTGATTAAATAATATAAAAATTATAGAAATATTATCGGAATACATTTGTAATAGAGTATATAAGTTATTGCAATGAAATGATTCATTTTTAATTTTTGAGTTCATATTAAGAGACTCTCCATCATCTAAAGTTGGCTGACTGTATTAAAATAGGAAGTCTTATTTAAAAAATTAAAGAAAGTACAACAAATATTTCTGAGTTACTAAAAGCTATTAGTGTATTTAAACTTAATAATATTGAATACCCTAATAATTACACACACACACACACATATATATATATGTGTGTGTATGTGTGTGTG
>NW_015506159.1:0-7703 GCF_001515645.1 Sinocyclocheilus grahami
GCCTCGGTCCAACTATTGCAAATGCACGATCACCTCTTGTCTTTAGCCGTGATCTAGGCTGAGCCAAGGAGAGGTTTTTTGTCGATCTCAGACATCTTGCTGGCTTATTTTCTTTTAATAAGTCAGATAAATAAAAGGGTAACCAAAGTATACTTCGGTTTTTAGTTCAGCCAGTAGGTGGCGTAAGGGACTAACTTTACTGCAGCAATTAGCTACCTAAAGCCCAAAGTATACTTTGGTTTTTACGCATACGTGAGGATCCACGTAAAGAGTGAAACAAATTTCATCACCAGAATAGTACACGCATCCTGTACGCGCACCATCCGATTTTTTAACCAGCAGTTTGCACAAATGCATTGACTTGGTTTTACACTAATCAGTCGTTCCACAAGGTGGCAACACTGGCCCAGGCCGTTGTTTCACAGTAGAAAATTAAACTAAAGAGATGGAACAACAACAACAACAACAAAAGCCTGCAACAACAACAGATGGCTGCACTGACAAGTGCTTGAGAGGGTTATGAGATAGCAGCAACTTTGAAATTGTACAAAGACATTTTTTGTTTGTCATAACCTCCGTAGAAAAACAGAGCACACGCTGGACAAAGATGAATTCACGTACACCTCAAATGGACTATCATTTGACAGGCTATGCATACGACTTGGGCCTTAAGGTTAAGTTAGTTTAAAAGCATTACATTGCAATAACACCCATTGTACTCACTACATCGTAAGAAGAATGGTTTCTAAGCTAATATTAGTTTCTATCATTCTTACTCCGAGGTCACCGTAGCCACCCAGAACCAGTCCATATCAAGCCCAGATGGATCAGCACCTAGAGATGACCTCTACAGCCCTGAGTGTCAGCAGAGACCATGTCAACTAGACAAGCCCCAGAGACAGATCCCCTGCGTAGACCGCGTCAACTAGACAACCATCGGCACAAGACCACAGGAAAAAGACTAGCCCTCTGCATCTGATATGTGTTGCAGCCTGGGATTAAACTGCTGGTTTAGTTTGGCCAGAGGAGAACTGGCCCCTGACAAAGCCTGGTTTCTCCCAAGGTTTTTTCTCCATTTCTGTCATGGAGTTTTGGTGAAAAATGATTCTTTGTTATTGCCCTCTTGCATTTTTGACAAACTATTTTCCTGTTTGACACTGTAAAGCTGCTTTGACACAATCTGTATTGTATAAAGCACTATATAAAGGTGACTTGAGTTGACATTGTTGGCAGCAATCCTACCTCAGCATTGCCGTAGTGCCCTTATCTTTATTCAAAGATTAGTCAAAAGATTTGAGGCGCTGCACCAAAGATTTTTTACTGGGGAAAAGATTGTGACAGCTCGAGAAACTCTTATGGTCTCACTACAGTCAATAAGCTTGCACTTTCACCCCAACACCAGACAACCCCCCCCCCCCCAAAAAAACTCTTCGGATCTACATAAATTACATGCATGACGTATTTTGATTCAAAATGGCAAATTTAACCTAAGGCCACGTGTCCAGCAAAGCATTTTTAGGCAGCTGAAAACACCAAACACTCTGCTGTGAGCACTTGAGACCGCAGAATTTTTTCCCCAGTTGAGACGCTGTGGTTGCTATGATATGGAATACCCGCTGAAGTAATAAGGCAGACACGAATTAGACACGCATCATGAATGAAATGTTTCTCCAAGCATTATTTTTCATAATATTATTGTAGTCTGGCAATTCCATCTGGTAAAGACGTAAATACTCTGAGAAAAGCTATTTTAATTTCTTCATTGATGTTCAATCGTAGAACAAGCAGGGTGTGATGGTTGGATCGGTGTGGTATTAGTCCCGCCCCTCCTTCACTGTGATTGGTTAACCGACTAAAAATTGCGTTTTACCCAAAGTTGAACATTCTTCAACTGTCGTCGCTAAGAAAATACGCCCAAGTACTCAGCATGAAAAAGACGCTCAGCCGGCACACTGATATCAATGAATTATTCTGTGTCATGTTCACAAAACTGAATTTAACTACTGTACCACGGTCTGTCTAAATACTCGATTATAGCTGAAGTTGCATTAAAATCATGTAATACTCAAGTAGATCTGGTTATTTTAATCACCAGTCTAAACACACACACACACACACACAGAGATTGCACAGATTCATTTGGGAGCACAGAAATGTTTCGTCAATGGTGCCTCAACTTTTATCAATAAAATAGCTTCACTATTGAAAAACTCCATTATAATTATCAGCAACGAGGTGGTAATGACACCGTTTGAAAAGTAATTATACTAACAACTTCACTATGCTGCACTGATACAGGGAATTCTTACATGCACACATGTAATCTTACCATTATACTTTATTTCTGTGTCTGGTTTAAAGTGGGCAGAATGCCTTTCAGTAAAATGTTGTGCTATAAAATTCACAGACAGCTTTAAATCGCCAATACTGGTAAGTGACCATGGTATATGCAGGATAATCCATGGCTAAGTGTGCATTACACATTGACCAATCGGTAAGCCCCACCCCCTTAGTTACTGTTGCTAACTCGGACAAACATACAGAGTTGCTAACTGTCTTACAATGACAACTGTCAGTGTGAAAACATTGTCCCAAGATGTTTTTGATAGATTTTGGACACAAAAGAACTACCTCTCATCCAGGAGCATTCAAGTGGGACTTAAAAATGCCATGGAGGGATATATAAAAGATTTTAAATAAATATGGTGGGTAACCAGATTAATTTGAAAGCAAGGGTTTACAATACAAGCAGGGGATGCTTCATGTTACGGTCGTCATGATCACACATGATAACATCCAGGATCAACACTGTTCATGTACCACAGGGTAAGATTGAATTATTTTACATTTATCCAGTTTAATATGGAGAGGCACTGAAATGTAGACCTCCATTTATGCATTTTTGACCTACACTGTACGTTAGCATTGACTCACTAACTTTAAATGTTAGCTAGTTTTAGCCAGTCAAGTCAAGTCAATTAAATTATCGTTCTGCTTGAACAGATGAAAATTGAAGCAATGAGAGTATGACAACCTGACTTTTTCTCTGTCTTGTCTGGGTTTAGGAAATGGAATAAAATAAATCCCATTGCCCATCCTCTAATGATAACCTGGAATCAGTGTGACATGTGAGATTATATTACTGGATGCTCGAAATTGAACGGGATAATGCACGTTTTAAACCGCTTATTGTACAGGTAGGCAAGTTAATCGCTGTTCTAATCTAATGCGCTGCTGCACTGTAAGGCACACACATTACAGACAGTAGCTCGTACATCACGTTCAGATCGCGCGCACAGAATCATTCAGCGCGGAAATGTATTGTCAACACTGTTCTGTGATTTCTGAAAAGTTCAAGCATATATTTCTTAATAACTAAATCCCACAGCTTCACTACTAGTAAAGAGACGCTGCCAGGTAGAATTAATTCGGACACACAATCACTTTCACTAATGCATTCATATGAATGTAATCTTTACTGTGCTACTTTATCTGTATCTGATTTAGAACAAGCAGAAATCTGAGAGAAACATAACGACTCAGACAAAAGAACTGTTCAAAATGAGCTGTTATAGGAGCAATAGCCATGTGGGCAGCGCTGTGTCATATGCCGTATGTGCACAAGGTCTTTATCACAGCTCCAGACTTATTTGTTCATTAATGACGTCATCAGCGGCTTGTCGACTTCGACTCGACTTTCATCACATAAAAGTTGACTTTAAAAAAAACAAAAGTCGTTCAACCCCTACTATTTAGTCATTTACCTTTTGAAGCTGGACAGAAACAAATGGTGTATTTTAATTTTAATTTTATTCCCACATTGTGCCTTCAGTTAATGCACGCCTGATTTTTAATGAACGCTGATATTTTTTGAGGAGCTGCAAAGATATTCAAGGCAGTATATTTTCTGCATCCAATTGAAACAAAGCTGTATTTTACATTATTTATAATGGCTATATATGATTTAACTTGTATCATGTTAGTGATTTTTATTCATTACAGCATAGACTAACCAAACTGTTCTCAGATGCAGTTGTTTCATTTAAGTTTTATTAGACTGCAGAAATCAAAATGAAAGGATGATTGACAATATTTATTAAAGTTTGAGATTTCACTGCTTAATCGGAATTTTAACAGAATGCAGTCACTTTAACTTAAAATAAAATAAGCATCAAATCAAGATGTGGAGTAAAAAAAAAAAAAAAGTTAGAAAAAATTACATACGGATGAATTATGTTTGACAGGTAACATCTTTTCCCACAGTAATACACGTTGCAATCAGCCGTTATAGCAGTCGTAAAATAGACACAACCAGCCTCTTATCCATAATTTTTTCCTTCGTTTTAGTTCAAATGTGAGTATTTTGTATTAATTCTTCCCTTCATTTTAGTCCCATTGTTTTTAGCTGAATTGAATTTTACTTATTTGTATTTTATTCTGTTTCACGTATTTGTTTTCTTGTTTTAAATGATGGGAATTCAATATTACAACACGATCACAATTTGGCTAAAACTTTCGACAAGAATTCATGGAGACAATATCTTTTTCTGCATATCATGTCCAGGATTCTGTAGCACATAAAATAGTGCACATAAATTCATGTTTTGTGGAACTAGGCTACCACACACACATGGCAAAGGAAATATATATATACACACACACACAGTATCTCACAGAAGTGAGTACACCCATCACATTTTTGTAAATATTTTATTATATCTTTTCATGTGACAACTGAAGAAATGACAACACTGAAGAAATGACACTTTGTTACTATGTAAAGTAGTGAGTGTACAGCTTGTATAACTGTAAATTTGCTGTCCCCTCAAAGTAAGTCAACACACAGCCATTAATGTCTAAACCGCTGGCCACAAAAGTGAGTACACCTGGCGCGGCGCAGATCGATCATCCGTGAGAGTGATTCGAAAGCGCACGGAGCAGTCTGCTCTCTTTAGCTCTCGTGGTACTGTAATACCACCAGTATAGAGTAGCGCGGGAGCTGCGTGGAGTTACGATCATATGCAGATGTCCGTTCATACTAACATCGGAAAAACCCAAAGACTCGAACCAGGTGAACTACTTGGCTGTGTCCGAAATCGCCCCCTATACCCTCATTCACTATTCCCTACATTAGGTCACTGATTCAGTTCACTAGAAGGAGTGAATGAAAACGAGTAGTGAATTCGGACACTGAGTGCACCGGAAGGGCCTTGCTAAAGAAGCTGAGGGTAAAGGTGATGGATTGGCCAAGCATGGGCATCCTCAAACGGAAGGTGGAGGAGCGCAAGGTCTCCAACATCCACCAGCTTTGTGATGTCGTCATGGAGGAGTGGAAGAGGACTCCAGTGGCAACCTTTGTAAGTCGCTTTGGATAAAAGCGTCTGCTAAATGACTAAATAAATAAATAAATAAACCTGTGAAGCTCTGGTGAACTCCATGCCCAAGAGGGTTAAGGCAGTGCTGGAAAATAATGGTGGGTGCACAAAATATTGACACTTTGGGCCCAATTTGGAAATGTTCACTTAGGAGTGTACTCACTTTTGTGGCCAACGGTTTAGACATTAATGGCTGTGTGCTGAGTTGAGGGGACAGCACAGTTATACAAGCTGTACACGCACTACTTTACATTGTAGCAAAGTGTCATTTCTTCAGTGTTGTCATATGAAAAGATATAATAAAATATTTACAAAAATGTGAGGGGTGTACTCCCTTCTGTGAGATATATATATACACACACACACACACACACACACACACAGTGGTGGCCAAAATTATTAGAACACTTGGCAAATTTAAGAGGTTTCAGTTTTTTTGTTTGTTTGTTTTTTAATTGGCCATTACAATACCCATAAAACGACAAATCTACAAAGTCATTATGCTCTATAAACCATAGAATAGAGCCATCATAAGGAGATTTAGATAATTTTCCTTACAAAAACCAAGCTAGGCCTATTTCACTGTCAATGTCACACAATCATATTCCTTCACAGAAGAAGCCAAATTACTTGTGTAATCATTCTTGTGGGGGAAAAAAACATGCAAGCACTGTCACCGACAGCAAGTTTAGTTTTACTTTTCTTTTTTGTTTTTATTTTGAAAAGGTTGTTTGCGGTTTACCTCATGTTACGCTATGGAGGCTCTCTCTTTTTTTTTTGATTCCTCAGTGCTTGCTAAACGTTCTGTAATTTATTAATCTGTATATAATAGCCTATACAGCATGGTGTATATGCCACGCCTCATCTTATTCGTTTTTGTTAAGTTGGATTACAAATTTAAGAATCTGTTTAAAATATGCTGATACTATATTCTGACATAGCATCACATGAAAAACTAAGGTGAAGTACATTGTATTTAGCATTTAAGGTAAATTACATCAGACAAATGATTATCTTAAACGAAGTGTAGCAAGAGGTTCCTGTCTGTTCCGGTTTCTCTTATTGTTAGTCAAATTAACCAAATTACTGAGAAAGTCACCTTTTGTTTGTAATGGCTCTTGGTGCCTCCGCCCCAGTCTTTGAGTAGTTATGCTGATTGGATTAGCACCTATGCATTTGAATGACACTGTTATGCTGATGAGATCAGGGCTGGAGAAATTCCGGTAACGGGCTGATTCCTGTATTGCATTTGCATGCTTTGTTTAGATTGTCGCCACCTCTACTGAATGAATCCCACCCCCTTAAAATGTATATAAACTCTACTGTGCTGAGTTATAGTCAGACTTGGATGACTGCAGCGATGCACAGCGAGTCCTCAATAAAGAGTGACTTCTGTATGAAAGATATCCCAACGTCTCCGGTTTCTGCTTCGACGAGGGAAAAGGTTTCCTACAGTTTTGGTGCCGTGACCCGGATAGAGCTCCTCACCTGAATCCAGATCGAAACTTCAAGCTCAACGAAGATCTGACTAAGTTCCAGACTGAATCTTTCTGTACAACCAAGGGTTGGTGAGTTCCACTCTATCCAAAAGAACCTTTAAGACCAGTATAATTTGTGTTATCCTCTGCGCCGTCAGAGAAGAGTTAACAGACAGCTGTAGGGTTTGGTTAACTAAGTTATCCTCTAAAAAATTAATTTTAGAGATGAAGGTTATCCTCCGTTTAGGCAGGGAAGATTAGCATTACGTGCTAATATTTGTTACCCTCTGTTTCGGCAGGGAAGTTTAGCGTAACGTGCTAATAATTTGTGTTATCCTGTGCTTTGCCAAGGAAGGTTAACAATAGTTGATGTGTTAACAAGTGTACCCTCTGTTGATCAGAGAAGTTTTAGTGTTTTGATTGTGTGGTAACAAAGAAACTCACAAAATGTTTAGAAAGAATGCTAGACTGATCCCCACAACTGAAAAAGGTGGTCTCGCGACTCCTTTGTGGTCAGATAGCGAATTCAAATCACTGTTAGGAGTGCAAATGAACCTAATAGTCACTGAGAAAGTTAGACAAGAACTAACTCAGAAATATGAGATCCATCCTGACAAGACTTGGTCTGTAGATGAGTGTAAAAAGGTACTAGGAGTATGTATACGCAAGAACAATGTGAAAGGCATTATCTGCTGCCACAGAGAATTTGGTTTAGCGCTAGCTACACAACAGTCTCAGCGTATCTCAGAGCTAGAGGAACAGAACAAAGAGCTCCGTGCTAGAGTATCCTCTTTGACTAAGAAAATGAACCGCAACAAAGCTGCAGAAAAAACTGATGTGGAAGAAGTTA